>NC_085140.1:178006543-178307105 GCF_024139115.2 Armigeres subalbatus | reverse complement strand
CCCTTCCCTGTCAGCATACGACCATAGTTCCCACCGGGGTTGGTTACCCGATCTTCCCTAAGGTTGCTCGTATCCCGGCCAGCACCGCGGGGAGGTAGGGATAGGAGTTGCTGGGTAAGAGGCTAAGGACCGCGAGATGGGGTCTATTTTATTCCTTCAGGTACGCGAAGTACCAATGGTACGCTTTACCCAGCATTTGCCGTGCCATGTCATTTCAATATTTTTAGGAACGTGAGCATGATATGAAGAGCTGATATGATGTGCTTCACCGATTGTACTTCAAACTTCACCTATCTATTCCGTATAGTCCAGGAAGTCTGCAATTCCGAACCTTCATAAAATATCCATGTTCAGACAACACATCTCTGATTTCAAAAGTACACCTGACCATTGCCCCAGTACAACAAATTTGAGCTTCATCCTTAACTTAAACAAAGCTTATGAATCTAGCCGTACTTTAAAAATGTTGGTGTTATGGATTCAACAGTTTAGAGTCCATCTGCAAAAACTTTCCTATAAAGAAAAACTAAAATTTCTACGGAAATAAGTTCCAGTTTTTTTTAATTATATAGAGTTTGTGCTAAGTTCATTATTGCATAAATAAATTATTACAAATATTAATATTCTTTGTTTTCTCTAAACATTCTTTGCTATAATTTTCTATTAAAATTCCAAATTTTTCATGCAATTATTCCCATTTTGGACTTTTTTTCGTTTCCTTGTTATTTTTTTTATTCCCCCCCCCCTCGTGTTTTCCAAAAGCTTTCGGACATAAAATAAATTTAATATTTGTATCGGCCTTATCATCAGATTAAAAAAGGGAACCCAAAAAATATTACAAAGGTACATATTAGTTATAGAAGTGTTCAGTGAATTTTCTAAAAATAATCATGTAGGGTCAGAGCCGTAGCGTGCATTCCCGGCGCCTTTGGCAAAATCTATTTGGGCGCCCCTCTCTATACTAAAGAAAAAATGTGCATTTTTTTACATTCCAGTTACTATTTGTATATCACTTAAAAGTGACATCCCTATGTCACACTTTTTGTATGACTCATTGAAAATGTTTGTAGGGATTATCACACTTCGGCCAACCCCTCCCCCCTCTGAGCGTTACGTAATTAATGGATGATCCCTTATTGCATAGAGCAATCGGTACAGGAAGTCTCAGAGAGTCCAAACTAAGACCATCCGACAAGTTTATTTGAGATACAAGAAATATTCTTTGTTTTCTCTAGATTACTCGAAATATCCTCTAGTTCTTTGGAATTCGTAGTCATCTTGTTAGTTGGTCCTGTAACCAATAAAATTATTCTTTTTTTCATACCATGATTCATGATTCCGGCGCCCCATTGAGTGATGGCGCATGCTACGGCGCTGTGTAGGGTTACTGCTCCTGGACTTCATCTCATAGCTCCGATATTGGTCTCACAAAAAACAAAGCAATGAAAAGGCATCTGGTTAGTTTATTATTTTTGTGATTTTTTTAGCAGTGAGCACGCATGTTAGCAAAAAGAAGCGATGCAATTGGTGCCGTATTTCTTTGATTCGCGATGAGATTAATATATGTTCAGTGAGATGGAAAACGGAACAGTTCCCCTATTACAGTTGACCCTTATCAGTGAGCAATGCAAATAATTTTCGATAATGGTGTGGACTTCGTGGTCGTGTGCTTATTTTCGACAAGAATTTAATCGAATTTTGCTGTTCAGTGTGAGTTATATTCTCACCACAGTTGAAAAACTTTCTATAAGAAAAATAAAGAGCTTGGCAGTGCCCAATGGACGTTGCATGTTGGTTTGTTGTCTCGTGTGCTACTTTATTCAAAGATAAAATTACATGCAGACCTCAATAGTATGTATATAATAGTAGTATATTGACGTTCGTTTACAAATTAATTTATCATGTGGAAATATCTGTGATTACTAAAAAGAATTTCCCGTGGAAACTGGAAGACATTTCCGTATAATTCAATGGAATTGTTCGTAGAAATTCAAAACCATTTTCATCGAAAATGAATTCAAAGAAATTGGCCTTTGAGATTCCCGTGACAGTTCAAAGAAATTTCCCATGCAAATTTAAAATAAATTGGTTTCTGAATTACGTTTGATAAAGCAATTTTTATGAACCATCTTTGAAACTGAATGAATTTTATTCTACGTTGTTTCTTCTTGACCTCGCGCCCCGCTTATCCTTTCATTCAAATCCATCAGAATATTTGCGATCTCACAGTTTCTTCATAGCAAGTGCAACGGATCGTATTTTCCAACTAACTATTTTTAGATTTTTCGATAATTTCGATAAGTACTCATATTTAGCTCATATTTAGCTCTCTGATCACATTTGGATGTAACTGCTGGGTATGAATTTTTTTATCATCTCTTCGAACTTGGAGCAATTGAAATATCTTGCGAAAGGAATGTTAAATACGAATAACTTTACGCTCCGTTGATTGGCAGCGCAAGATATAATTGCTTGAAAAAGTACTGATCCTGTAGGGTCGAACACGTGAGTTGAGCACAGGGATAAATTGGAAGAAAGAAAGATAGTAGGCGTTGGGAAAGGAGTCAGTTAGTTTGAGGCGTGACTACCGGCAAGTGTCAATAAAAGAAGTGTCGATTGAATAAGTGTATCTTATTATACAGTTCGAATATCTCTGCATTCAACAATTGGCGACGAGGATTAAAAGGTAAGAGCGAATAAAATTATTTAAAAGAAATGTTAAAGAGTTTGACAAAATTGAAATGTCAATTAATGAATGTTATGTGATGTTTAAACATGAGATATCGGATGAAGTGTTGAATCGGAATTTGCTTTAGATTGATCTTGTCTTTCTTGTAAAGTTTAAAAATAATAATAATAATAAAATAAAAAACGTGTCTTCGTTTTAGTTTGCGTCGAAAAACCGAAATTTGATTTTGTTCCGTAAGTAACTTTTGGTTGAATCCAGGCCGCTCCAGTGAAAAAAAAACAGCTGTTGCCTTGGTAACGGTACTCGGTACGGCTCCACAGTCATACCACCTAACACATAACAGTACATGTCTTAACCGATGGTTGCCTCTTACCTGTGTGCTGCGTAGGTTTTGTGTGTGCGTGTGCAAACTGTCTAGCCGTTCCGCCAGGTAACATTCTTGCTTTTGCCATAGACGAATCCAAGTAAAAATAAGAAGAAGACACACGACGGTGTTAAGGTGATTATACAATCAAGCCATGTGGTGAATTTTAAATTCACCACACGGTTTTCTACTTCTATTATCAAAAGTTCATATCTAGCGTAATAATTTTCGTATAATGCTGAAATTAAAGTCGATTGTTTAGCATAAGTATGCAAACGATCTACGGATGTTTCATACCCATGGACGTTGTGGTTCTCTCAATTCGTGATCTTGAAAAATCACTAGGAAAAGCACGTGGTTTCCAAGATGGCCGATTTGCGGCTTTGTTGTTTAACCACCTTAACTTTGACAGATCCTACAGCTCAGCATAGGGAGATCATTTTAAAATGCTTATAATAAATTCTAGACAAAATTTAATTAAAATCTGATTGATGTATGATACGGAAAAAGTTCCGAACTGTATGATAGATACATTTTTGGAAAATATTCAAAAAATTGAAATAAGCTTTCAGATATGTAATTCAGAACTTTTTCCGTACCGTACATCAATCAGATTTTAATTACATTTTGTCTAGAATTTATTATAAGCATTTTAAAATGATCTTCCTATGCTGCGCTGTAGGATCTGTCAAAGTTAACACCGTCGTGCGTCTTCTTCTTATTTTTACTTGGATTCGTCTATATAAGAACGAGCATTAATTCCACTTACCGCAACATCATTGACGAAGTAGCAATTTTCACTACACGTATACGTATAGTTATTTTCAAAATATTAATATGTAAAACAAAAAAAAAAAAATCTAACTAGATCACAAAAAGAAATACAAACTGAATGGATATTTTATGAATGATGCATTGTATCTTCTTTCTTGTTTATTTACTACGGAGGAGAGGCTTAAAGTCATTCGTTCAATTACGCCTACCTTGAATTTTGAATGGCTGCGTACAAAACACACAAAACAAAAAGAAGACATTTTGTTTTTGTGAAACAACCAGAATGCATTTTCTCATATGATTATTACATCTCAATCATCGTATACCTATGTTATTGAGCTTTATAAAAAAATAGGTAATGAATAAATATTATTTAAGTTAAACTGGGAATAATGGAACACATAGCACCGACATTGGAATCGATATTGTATAAAACAAACAGCGATAGGGGAATGAAAAAAAAAACAGAACATTTATTATTTCAGTGATGTCCAAACTATTTGTTATCTGGTTAAAAAAAATGGGAAGATTGCCAATTTTTCGATTTTTTTTCGTGTCATCGTTCGTAGTGTAGTAGAGTTCAAGTAGTGTTCAAGGATTACAGTGAACTAGTTGCGTTCACGGGATGTGATGAACCAGTAGCGTTCATGGATTACAATGAACCAGTAGCGTTCTTGGACTGCAATGAACCAGTAGCGTTCATGGATTACAATGAACCAGTAGCGTTCATGGATTACAATGAACCAGTAGCGTTCTTGGACTGCAATGAACCAGTAGCGTTCAAGGATTACCAAGAACCAATAGCGGTTCATGGGTTGTGATGAACCAATGGGGTTCATGGATTGCAATGAACCAGTAGCGTTCAAGAATTGCATTAAACCAGTAGCGTTCATGGATTACAATGAACCAGTAGCGTTCTTGGACTGCAATGAACCAGTAGCGTTCAAGGATTACCAAGAACCAATAGCGGTTCATGGGTTGTGATGAACCAATGGGGTTCATGGATTGCAATGAACCAGTAGCGTTCAAGAATTGCATTAAACCAGTAGCGTTCATGGATTACAATGAACCAGTAGCGTTCTTGGACTGTAATGAACCAGTAGCGTTCAAGGATTACCAAGAACTAATAGGGGTTCATGGGTTGTGATGAACCAATGGGGTTCATTTTTTGCAATGAACCAGTAGCGTTCAAGAATTGCATTAAACCAGTAGCGTTCATGCGTTATTAGAATGTGTTGAACTAGTTGCGTCCATGAATTTTAATAAAGCAGTAGTTATCATTATCACATTTACTGAATATCTATATCCTACACAATAAATATATTTTTGATGCGTAAAGAAAAAAAAAACAGTGTTTGGTTAACTTATTACATTTACATTATTTTTAAGAATTCGAATTGCCTTCATCCGATATTTCTCATTTTGTGTTGACATAGTTTTCAAAATTCATTAACAAATGCTCATAAAAAAAAAAAATATTACAGATGGAGGAAATTCGCCAGATTCCACCATTCCGTTGCGAAATTATTGAAAAAGGCAAGATTTCTCGTGAGTGGGAGACTTGGAAATGGTCATTGGAATGTTATTTTGACGCATATGGTATTTCCGACCAAAAAATTAAACGCGCTAAGCTACTTCATTTGGGAGGAGCGGAACTACAAAGGATTTTTCGCAGTTTGCCAGATCACAACAAAATCCCGTTGGTAACTTTGGATCCAAAAGTTTACGATTTGGCTATCGAACTCCTCGATTCATATTTTCAAACTGGTCGCCAGGATGTTATCGAGAGACGCAAGCTGCGCAAAATGAAACAAGGGCAAAACGAAAAATTCGGTCATTATGTAATCCGTCTCCGTCAGCAAGCGTTAAACTGTGGTTTTGATAAATACTCAGCAGAGGTTGGAGAAATTTTGAAGGAAATTTATTTGATTGATATCGTGGTCGAAAATTGTCGAAGTGACGAGCTCCGGAAGAGTATCCTAAAACGTGATCGTTCGTTGAGAGAAATCGAAGAGATTGCGGCTACAATAGAGGATACAGATCAGCAGTTGAAGGATTTAAAGGAGAATGGAAGTGTTTCATGCGATACACCAATATATGGAATCGGAAGTGCCCGTGGATTCACAGTTGGTGCTAAGCATGCCTACCAGAACAGAGGTAAAAAAAAAAGACTAACAGTTAAAATAAAATTAAATCTTGAAATATTTATTTGGTAATGTATGTTTAAATTCCTTACAAGGATTTTTGTATTATATATAAATATAATTTTGGATATTATAATTAGTTGATTTATCGCACTTTAGGAAATGATCGACCCCAGAAATCTATGACGCAACGGACGGTGTTCCATGGGTCATCACAAGGTACACACGGTAAACGGAATGAGCAGTTGACTTGCTATTCATGTGGTAAACAAGGGCACAGTTCAAGATCATTGAGTTGCCCAGCAAAAGGACGTACTTGTCGGCGTTGTCGGGGTCTAGATCACTTTGAAGCAATGTGCAGAAAACGCCAACATGTTCCGGATGCAGCGCTCAAGTCGAAGAGAGTGTTCAACGTAGATAACTTGCAGGAATCTAAGCGCCATGTCGAAGAGGAGCAAAACGATGGCTTGGAAATGCCAGAAAAGGTGTACTATGCGTTCTACGGGGGTAATGAAAGTAACACTCTGGATTGCACAATAGGAGGATTCTCTCTGAATGTGTTGATTGACTCCGGAGCAGACGCTAACCTGATTCGGCACGAGACATGGGAAATGATGAAAAATGCGAAGATTCGCGTGCTGAAGTCGACGAAAGGATGTACACGAGTTTTAAGAGGTTATGGCAGCAATGTACCACTTTCCGTTATTGGCACGTTCGAAGCGGAAGTTTCAATCGGGCGGAAGTCTACTGTTGCCGAGTTCTTTGTCGTCAAAGGTGGACAAAAGGATCTCCTAGGAGATTTGACGGCCAAAATGCTGGGAGTGTTGAAAGTGGGTATTGAAGTCAATGAGGTTGACTCTGAAACGAAACCTTTTAGTAAAATAAAGGGTGTTCAGGCTCATATCAGGATTACTCCAGACGCTCGGCCAGTATTTCAACCTCTCCGCCGAGTACCCATACCTATGGAGGAAGCTGTGAACAGGAAGCTGGATCAACTGTTGTGGCGTGATATTATAGAGGTAAAGCAAGGACCAGCCACATGGGTATCGCCGTTAGTTATTGTAGGAAAAGCTTCTGGTGAGCCGAGAATATGTTTGGATTTGCGTCGTGTGAATGAGGCTGTAGTGAGGGAGCATTTCCCTATGCCAGTTGTGGACGAATACTTGGCACGACTGGGAGTAGGAAATATGTGGAGTAAGCTTGACATTCGAGAAGCATTTCACCAAGTAGAGCTTGCGGAAGATTCTAGGGACTTCACGACGTTTATTACCAATCGTGGTTTGTTCAGGTTTAAGCGGCTTCCATTCGGATTAGTAACGGCACCAGAAATTTTCCAGCGTATAATGGAGGAAATACTTTCCGGATGTAAGGGTACATATTGGTACCTGGATGATGTTATAATTGAGGGAGAAACGAAGGAGATTCATGACAGGAATTTGAAAAAGGTATTTTAGTTTCTATTGTTTTAGATTAAAACGTAGTAATAAACCGAAAATATATCGTAAATGAACTAGAGACTAAAATTTTAGGTTCTTGAAAAACTTAAAGAAAGAGGTGTTGAGCTGAATTGGGATAAATGTGAGTTCGGAGTCAGCAGACTAGATTTTCTAGGGCACCGAATTTCTGAGAAAGGGATAAGTCCATCGGAATCAAAGGTTAAGGCAGTATTATCTTTTCGTTCTCCCTCTACGGAATCTGAAGTACGCAGTTTTCTCGGTTTGGCAAACTATATGAATAAGTTTATACCAGATCTGGCTACTCTTGCGGAACCGTTGCGAGAACTCACGAAGAAGGATGTAAAATTCGAATGGAGTATTAGGCACAATGAAGCGTTTGAAGAAATTAAGAATAAGTTGGCTTCAGCTGCTGAACTCGGATTTTTCAGCGTATCAGACAAAACAATGGTAATGGCAGATGCTAGTCCGTCTGGTTTGGGAGCGGTGCTACTTCAATCGAATAGCATAGGCGAGCCTCGCGTAATCTGTTTCGCCTCCAAATCGTTAACAGATACAGAACGTCGATATTGCCAGACTGAGAGGGAAGCCCTCGCATTAGTTTGGAGTGTGGAACGTTTTAGTATGTACTTATACGGAAGATATTTTGATTTGATGACCGACTGCAAAGTTTTACAGTATTTGTTCACCTGCGATCACGACCATGTGCACGAATTGAACGATGGGTATTACGCCTTCAATCCTTTGAGTATCAAGTGGTGCATATTCCAGGACCTCAGAACATCGCAGACTGTCTATCTCGTTTGGCAACTATACCGTCACACCCATTTGATCCAGAGGAAGAGTTGGTAATAAGAGAAATAGCAGCATTGGCAAGTACTGCAGTGGCTTTGAAATGGAGTGAAATTGAAGAAGAAAGTGAAAATGATGAAGAAATTTCGAATGTAATACAAATCCTTAAAAGCGGCGACGAAGATGGTTTACCATTGGTTTACAAAGTAATCGTGAATGAATTATCTATAATTGACACTGTTCTTTTGAGGGTTGATAGGATCGTAGTACCACGCAGTTTACGTGAGCGCGTACTACAGATTGAACATGAAGGGCATCCGGGAATGAGGATGATGAAAAGTCATCTGAGAACGAATGTTTGGTGGCCCAAAATGGACCAAGAAATTGAGAAGTTCGTCAAACAATGCAAGGGATGTACGCTAGTATCGGCACCTAATGCACCGGAACCGATGATCAGACGGAATTGCCAACTCAACCATGGGAAGATTTAGCAGCTGATTTTCTTGGCCCGCTTCCGGAGGGACAATACTTGTTAGTGGTGGTTGACTACTACAGTAGATTTATGGAAGTATGTGAAATGAGTGACATAACGGCACTAGAAACTATAAGACAGTTGGCAACAATATTTAGTCGTTATGGCCTTCCAACAACCTTGAGGACGGACAATGGACCCCAATTCAGTAAAAAATGTGACGAATTTCGAGACTTCTGTGAGAATAGTGGTATCAAACTTATCAACACTATACCATTTTGGCCTGCAATGAATGGAGAAGTCGAAAGGCAAAACCGATCTTTATTAAAAAGATTAAGGATTGCCCAAGAACTTGGAGAGAACTGGAAGATGGAATTGCGGAAATACCTCCTGACGTATCATGCAACAAGCCACAGGTTTACCAGGAAATCACCAGCAGAACTTATGTTTGGAAGAAGAATGCGGACTAAGCTACCAGTGGTACCACCAATGATACTAGATGATGGGGAAGTACGCGACCGCGATAAAGTTGTTAAAGAAAAAGGTAAAATCTATGTGGACAAGAAAAGGAATGCAAAGGAGAGTGACATTGATGTGGGCGATCGAGTTTTAGCTAAACGAATGTAACAAGTAACAAGCTAGACGCAGATTTTGGACCAGAAGAGTTTGAAGTAGTTCGAAAAGTGGGAGCCGATACTACGATCCGGTCATACGAATCCGGAAAAGAATATCGAAGAAACGTGACCCAT
This sequence comes from Armigeres subalbatus, assembly GCF_024139115.2. NCBI lineage: Eukaryota > Metazoa > Arthropoda > Insecta > Diptera > Culicidae > Armigeres > Armigeres subalbatus. Next base: position 178,297,667 of record NC_085140.1, on the reverse strand, counting down.
TTGAAGAAAATTGAAACAGCTGATGCTTCAATGGCGACTAAGAGTGCAGAGGATGTAGACCGTCGAGAAAAGCGTAAGAAATGAACCTGCCAAGTACAAAGATTATATACCTCACTAATGTAATAAAAGCTGGGGGGGATTGTAGGGTCGAACACGTGAGTTGAGCACAGGGATAAATTGGAAGAAAGAAAGATAGTAGGCGTTGGGAAAGGAGTCAGTTAGTTTGAGGCGTGACTACCGGCAAGTGTCAATAAAAGAAGTGTCGATTGAATAAGTGTATCTTATTATACAGTTCCGAATATCTCTGCATTCAACAGATCCAATGACGATTGAATAAATAATCGAAATAACAGACTAATAAAAGAACAAACACAATTTATGAAATGTTGATTGTGTGAAGAAAAGTCAAGTGAAAAACTGAGCTAAGAATTATCAAACTGAGGTCGCAACAGTTCTTTGTACTTCAAATGGACACAGGATGCTTAGATTCCAGAAGAATTTTTAACAAATCCTGATTTTCAATGGAATTTCTTAGAAAACGGAGGTTGGAAACTTTCTCGACACTCTGGGCATAGTGTATCCATTGAACTTGCCACACAAGATACATACTTATGCAATGGCGGGCGAAGAAAAGCTTTTGTTTTCAAATCATATTGGAGTGAATCAGCTTGAAATCCAGGATATTTTGCAGGCCCTCCGAAGTTTTTTTTTTTTTTTTTTTTTACAAGGGAGAATGCATTTACACACTAACCCAGTACACGTGCATTGTAGTTGCCAAACTACCACACGGAAGTGTACTGGAGTGTCGGACTCGACCATACCGGTAATACCGACTAAACTCCCTTGGCTCCACCATCGTTTCCCCAGGAACTACCTCGCAGTACTACTTCTGGGGGGACGGCAGTACTAAGCGTACTCGCTCATTATCGCTCACACAGGCACTCGTCCCACGCGAGACTAACTTGGGTGCTCGCTCTATCGCACCCTCAAACACACCCTACATACTCTGTTGCACCTCTGTCATGCCGTGCGGGTCTAACTTGTGTGCCCACCCTTCTCATGCCATGTGGGTCTAACTTGTATGCCCACCCAAACCCTTGATTCATGCTCATACGCTCCATGCTTGCACACACATTAACGCTCCTATGGGTCTGACTTGTGTGCCCACCCTTCTCATGCCGTGCGGGACTAACTTTTGTGCCCACCCTTCTCATGCCGTGCGTGACTTATTCTCTGCCCTCCTTTATCGTACCATGTGAGACTGCTCACCTCTTTCGCTCAGTTCGCGCTGGCACGTACATCCCGCGTCATTCGCTCTAACTCTCCCGCTGGCTTCCCTTGTGGGACTCTTCGCTTAGGTTCCCACTTCTGACATACCATGTGAGTCTGACTCACCTCATTCATGCCATATGAGACTAGCTCAACACGACTCAACTCATTCCTTTCGTACCATGTGAGACTGACTTGGATGCTCCCCACACTCCTCTGCCACGCCACGGGGTATCAGTAGTCGTAGGAACCAACATTCCTGCGCTACTCCCAGCGCGGCGTGTGCAGTCCATACATACACCTATTCATTCACCCTTCTGCCATGCTTCGAGGTGACGATCTCGGTTGCCACCCGCTGCGCCATTACCTCTGCATGGGCAGACCATTCACACACTTCTTCGCGTTCGGCACTTTCGCTCTAACTTACCAATCATAAGTTAGTCATGCTTGTCGATTGTTGCTCGGCGCGCCAGATTCTCTGCAAGCTGCAGGCAATCTGAGTGGTTGCAGTCGAGACTGCGTTCCACTTCTCCACCGCTTGACACATCCTTTGGATAAGATTATCCGGAGTTGTGTCCCGGCCGCAAACGTCTAGCATTGCTCTTCTTTCGACGTCGAAACGAGGACATACGAACAGTATGTGCTCTGCAGTTTCGTCAACACCTGGGCAGTCAGGGCACACGGGGACCTCCGCGTGTCCAAACCTGTGGTGGTACTGTCGGAAACAGCCATGGCCTGACAGGAATTGAGTCAGATGGAAGTGAACCTCCCCATGGGGTCTCCCCACCCAGCTTGATATGTTAGGAATCAGCCGGTGGGTCCACCTACCTTTCGAGGAGTTATCCCACTCGCGCTGCCATCTGGCAACCGAAGTCACCCTGGTACGCTCGCGGGCTCCTCTGGTGCCACGTAGGTCAAAACACTCCTCGTCCTCCCGGATGACCAGCCCGACTGGCATCATACTCGCTATCACGCAGGATGCGTCGCGCGATACCGTGCGGTAGGCCGATATCACCCTGAGACACATCAAGCGGTAGGTGCTCTCCAGTTTCTGCAGGTAACTGGTTACCCCCAGTGCTTTTGCCCAGGACGGGCCGCCGTACCTAAGAATAGATGCGGCAACGCCTGCCAGTAGCCTACGTCTACTGGCGCACACCTTGGAGCTGTTGGACATCATCCTCGATAATGCCGCCACAGCAGTCGAAGCCTTCTTGCACGCATATTCGACATGGCTACCGAAGGTAAGCTTGTCGTCTATGATGACCCCAAGAATCTTCAGACTCCGCTTTGAAGTGATCGCGACGTCTCCCACGTGTACAACTGCATGTTGTGCCGACTTACGGTTGCTGACGATAACCACCTCCGTCTTATGTTGAGCGAGCTCAAGGCCTCTCGCACTCATCCAGTCCGCCACAGTGCTGATCGCGTGTTCTGCGGTTAGCTCTACTTCGAGGATTGACTCCGTAGACCTCTAGGGTTACATCGTCAGCAAAGCCGACGATCTTCACACCAGGAGGGAACTTTAGCTTCAGAACCCCGTCATACATCAGGTTCCATAGTACCGGACCCAGGATTGACCCTTGCGGGACTCCTGCGGTAATAGGAACACTTTTCTGACCGGCATCGGTCTCGTATAGCAGCACACGGTTCTGGAAGTAGCATTCCAAGATCCGGTACAGTCCCACCGGCAGGCTAAGCCGGTGTAACGAGAGCGCGATGGCATCCCAGCTTGCGCTGTTGAATGCGTTCTTCACGTCCAGTGTCACCAACGCACAGTATCGAATTCTCGCCTTTTCCGTTGGATCGCTACCTCTGCAGTCTTGAGGACTGAATTGATAGCGTCCACCGTGGACTTACCCTTCCGAAAACCAAACTGGTTACTCGACAGGCCATCCGTACCCTCTGCATACGGGGTGAGCCTGTTGAGGATGATCCTCTCGAGCAGTTTACCCGTCGTGTCGATCAGGCAAATTGGTCTGTACGCCGATGGGTCACCCGGAGGCTTCCGGCCTTCGGCAGCAGTACCAACTTCTGCCTTTTCCATCTCTCAGCGAAACAACACTCATCCAGGCATCTCTGCATAGCTAGCCTGAACATGTTCGGGTTCGCTATGATCGCTGCCTTAAGTGCACTGTTTGGAACTCCATCGGGGCCTGGAGCTTTGTTCATCGCAAGGGTGTTAGCCACTGCAAGTAACTCTTCGTTCGTCACCGGAGCCACCATTTCGGCCACACTCCCAGCGCCTTGCAGCGCAGGAGGAGGACAGAGACTTGTGGCTCGGGACGGAAGAGTACTTCGATAATCCTCGCCAACCGGTCCGGTGACCGTTCGGGGGTGAAGAGCCCCTTTGGTCTTGGCCATCACGATCCTATAGGCGTCACCCCACGGATTCGCATTGGCACCCTCGCACAGGTTGTCGAAGCACGCTCTCTTGCTGCTCTTGATGGCCTTGTTAAGGGCCAGTCTCGCAGCTTGAAACACTTCCCGGCGGACCGCTCTTTCCTCCTCGGTGCGGGCTCGTTGCGTCCTACGTCTAGCCTTGAGGCAGGCTGATCGTAGGGCTGCAATTTCGGCACTCCACCAGTATACCGGGCGTCTGCCATTTCTTGGCAGGGCTTTCCTCGGCATAGTAGCGTCGCACGCGCGTGATAGGACAGCTATCAGCGCATCCCCGCTTAGACTGTCGGTGTTGGCCTCCAGTCCCAGGGCCGCGGTGAAAACTTCGCTGTCGAAGTGAGTGGTCTTCCACCCACGGACCTGACAGGGATCCCCTGCCCTCGGACGCTGCACACCATAATTGATCTTGAAGCGAATTGCTAGGTGATCACTATGGGTGTAGCCCTCGTCTACCCTCCAGTCTAGGTCCGAGACCAGACTAGAGCTGACAAACGTTACATCTATCCATGACTCGACCCCATTCCTACGGAATGTGCTACTGGCTCCGTCATTGACAAGCACTGCGTCGAGTTTTGCAAGTGCCTCGAGTAACGCTTGTCCTCTGATTGGTGCAGCGGCTGCCCCATTCCACTGCCCAAGCATTAAAGTCTCCCGCTATAACGAACGGGCTCCGACCTATTAGGTCGGCCGATAGCCTGTCGATCATCTGGTTGAACTGTTCCATTGGCCACCTTGGTGGGGCGTAGCAGCTACAATAGAACACCCGTTGATCTTGGCTATCGCGACACCCTCCGCGGAGGAGTGTACAACCTCTTGAACGGGGAACCTTCCTGTTGTGCAAATTGCCGCCGACCCAGACCCGTCCGCCACCCAGTTGCCGTTGCCGGCAGGGACGTTGTACAGGTCGGACAGGAGGGCGACATCGATCCTCGACTCGAGACCGCCTGCCACAGCAGCTGCTGGGCAGGTGCACAGTGATTCAGATTCAGCTGTGTTACTTGCACGGCTTTTTCCGATTGGCTTCTCCGAAGGGACACGCAGGCCCGCCCATAGCATGGTTCCGGGCCTGCTTCTTACTGGCGCAGATAAGGCACCTAGGTGCCTTGTCGCATTCCTGTGCTTTGTGTCCCTCCTCGCCGCAGCGACGACACATCTTGCTTCGGTCTGGGCCCTTGCAGTCATAAGACTTGTGCCCGGACTCAAGGCACCGGTAGCACCTGTCCACTGAAGGTGGCTGGAGCACGCTTACTGGGCATACTGACCAGCCGATCTTCAGCTTCTTTCTCGATGACCTTTTGGCGTCAGCCACCGGTAGTCTGAGATAGGCTACCTGCGTACCAAAGAATCCCCTCTTAGACGTACAGAGGACCGCTCAACCTCTGTGCCGCACTGCTCTTTGACGGCAGAGACGACGTCTTCCGCGGTCGTGACCTCATCCAGCTGCTTACACTGGAGGGTCACTTCCGCACCCAACGACCTAACCTGAGCGCCGTCACCCAAGACCTCCTGGGCAAGCTTTTGTAAGCCGCCCCGCTGGATTGCGCGCCACGCTTCAGTACCAAGATCATTTCACCGTTCTTGGTACGTCTAACGCTGCGCACGTCCTGGCCCAGGGCCGATAGGCTATCGGCCGCTCGCATCGATTTAAGGACATCGGCGTATTTGTCCTTGTCGGTTTTCACCAACAAGGCCTCGCCTCTGTCTCTCACTTTCTTCATTGGTCGAGGGGTGTTCGACTTCCGCCCCCTACTGACCAGTTGCCAAGGATTCGCATCCCCTTCGGCGGGTACCGATGGCTGGCTGGGGCCAGCTTGTGGCTCAGCAACTTGTGCCTGTTTAGTGCCTTTCGCCTTCTTGGGCATACGCCCTTCAGGCTCCGGTGCACCATCCAGGCGACGCTTCGCCTTAATGGTAGCGCGTTTGGGTCGCTTCTTACTTGGCGTTTTCTTGCCCTCACTGGCCGTAAGGGCGGTCGCCTCTTTCGCCGCAGTAACACCGCTAGGGGAGGAGAGGGCCTTGGTCTGCGTACCTTTGGCTATCCTCTCTGCTTCCGCTACACGCCTGATGTAAGCGACCTGTTCTTGTCTTGCGACACGAACAGCTCGCCGGAGCACCAACAGGCTCTGCTTGAGCTCCTTGTTGGTGTTCTGCCTGCCGCTTACGAACTCGATGATCTCATCGAGTTGCTCGGCCACCACCCGTATCCCGGGTAGTGGCTCGTCAGGCGTGCAGGCAGGGCTACTCCCACCACCGCTGGAGACTCTTCGGTGCTGCCAATAGCAGCAGCCGTCACTCCACTTGCCCCCTCTTTAATAGGGGACCTCGCTAGGCCCCTTTTGGCAAAGGGGTCCGTCACCTCCAACTCCAAAGATAGGTTTCGTTCAGTACTCATTTCTTATGGGTCCCCTTGCGGCTGCCGCCGAATCCTACTGGAGTAGTCGCCTTTAGTGATCCCATGGTTATCTATGCTGCCTTGCGGCAAGCAGGAGGCCATGCAAGGGTTGACACTTGCGTGTTCAGAGCCAGATCAGCGCAAGTCAGGAAAGGGCATCTGAGCCTACTCCCACCCAGTAGGCAAAACTGGATGGCAGGATTGGGCAGCGTGCTACAAGGCCCGCCACGGTTTTATGGGACGGAAGACAGCCTAGCCATTAGCCCACTCGCCGTTTCGAGTCAGTGTCACCCGACCCTACTAAGAGAGTAGAATGTCAGACTGCCAGCCCTCACTTCACAATATAACAATATCCAAATACGAAACCAGTACACGCAACCAGTATGCCATAATCAGGGTCTTACTGATATCAACCCTGATGTGCCAGTGGCACTCTCTGGGCTTGTGCTTTTGAAGCGGCACACAGTCGCTTTGATAGAGTCTGCTTACGGGCACTTGTGGTTTTTTGGGAGGGATTTTAGCAGAGCCCACTGCTAAATCCCACCACGCCCTAGGCAGTTCTCCCTGACTCACAGACAGCTGGGGAGGGGTCGTCAAGCCCTTGGACATGGTCCCTGCTGCCCCCGGCCCTCCGAAGTTTAGACGCCTCGAAAGGTTCTGGACCTGATGAAATCCATCTTCTATTTATGAAAACCCTAGCAAAACCCTAGTCACTACAATTTTGAGAATTCCTAAATATATGGAAAAAATCAAAATATAATGAAAAAAAAATCAGGCGTAGGTAATACGTAATATGTTTGATTATTGATTTGACATTTCTTGACTATAAGCGGAAGCTAAAATATTTCCATAGAATGCATTTAATACGTACAATCGAAAGCACACACTATCGAGGTATCGATTTCTTTTATTGATTTATCTTATTACTGTTGAATACCACGTACTTCCGTTAGCTAAAATTTAAAAGCATCATACCACAGATCATACCAATATGTTTTGCGTTCTCATCACTCATCAGTGTGAATTGAACAGTTTAAAGAAATACTAATTAATAATGTTAACTAGGGGAAAAGACGGCTTTGGCAGGTTTTGTTCTATTATTGTCAGGGGGTTTTTGTCGATCAAATTTTATGACATTTGGCCACAATATTCTTTGATATGCAAAGAACGTTTATGCCAAATTTGAACATAATCAGTCATAAATAAAACCCGACAATAAAAGAACAACCTGCCGAAGCCGTCATTTCTCCTACTAAATATATCAATAATTAATCATCCGCAGGACATCACCAACGAAACCCCTCGAAGGACATCACTTTTGGCGCGAAGGAAGCGGAGCTGCTATTACCACTTCACAGTAGCAACGGACACCAACAATGTGCGCATGGTGTTCAACGACGTACACAACATAATACTGGCTCGGAACCTCCAGAATTTAGGCATTTTGTGATAATATCCATCTAATTTAAACATGCTATTGAAATCAACATTAAATATATTAAAAGGTATTTTTTTCACTTTTTTCTATAAAAAAGAAAAATCAACTTAACATCAGATCTAGATGTCACTTCCCTGATATGTGCTGATATCCATAGACCAATGCAAACTCTAACTTAACCTCACTTATTTTGACAGTTCACAGAGCTTGTTTACAAGGTGTTAGAAGAAAATCGATTAAAGGAAAATTAAAATTCATATTTTTAGTTTAGAATTGCTGTGATCCGAATATTTTAGTGTTATTCTTTACATTCAGCATGAAATTAATCGCAAAGGACATCTACATGCGAAAAAAATGACGAAACAATTTTATCGGAAGCTGAGCCGGCGGCTAAGTCCCGGAGAAAAAGCTCTGTGAACTGTCAACCTACGTCATCATGCACTGGTCTATTATTCCGTTTCACACATCTGCAGAAGGTGTTTGGTTGGTTGGCGATTAGTTTCTCTCGTGCCATAAAACATACCCGCGGCGTTGATTGGTGTATCTCGGGAGAGGATTGGAGAAAAGAGCGATAATATTCCCGACAACAAACGTCAAGCCAGCATGTCATCATCTTCTTCTGTCACTTTGCGAAAGTTTGGTGTTTGGTGCGAGTGTGCGGTTACGCCCGGGGCCACATTTGCAGCAAACTGGTGTTTTTGGCGTTCGTATTTTCTGCGGTAGTACTCCCGTCCGTGAAAGGTAGTTCCGTCGGTAGAAGTGCAGTGTTATCAGTGTGAAATTTGAGGTGGGAAGTGTTTCAATGGTGGAAATTTGAAAGCCGCAAGTACCACTTTCCCTTGGTGTGGAGAAAAATTTTATTGACCGGATAAATTGAGATTGTATGAGTGAGTTGGGCAAAAGTTTGCTTGCGAATCGTGATGGTGTTGGTCATCTGCACAGTGGGTATCCTACATGGCAAAATTTTGATATTGAGGCAATTATCGCAGCAAAACTATCAGCAGCTGCTCCGTTTTCCATTTCACTGAACATATATTCATCTCATAGCACTTCATGAATATCGGAGCTATGAGATACAGTCCAGGAGCAGTAACCCTACATAATAGTATTACCACAGACTGGTATTACCTTTATCGCAGCAAAATTAAAAACAAAATCCTCGGAACAACGATATTCAGCTGAATTTTTCATGAAATCAGTTTGTTCAAGCAGTCAATTTATTCTGAGAAAGTACGCAAAAATATCACATAGAAATTGTGAATAAAAAAATCAGGATTCTTAGTAATAGCAGAGACATGGTATAATGACCAATAGTATAACAGTATAGTTAATCTACTATTCTACTAGTAGAGGGTAGTACACTTATTACGTACACTTATGGGGTGTCTGAGGTGTGTTATTAGATATAATTAGGTGGAACAGTTTTCTCTGAAATCCCACCGGGAGAACATAACTTGCATTTTAACTATATGATTACAAGCATTGAAATGTGAATGAATGTAGGAATTAATTATATTTTACATTTTCGTGAAAAATAATTTTTGAAAACAACAGTAAAAGTTTTCAAATAAAATTATATACCGTGAAGGCATAGTCTTTGACGCAGTTAAGAAAATTTTGAAAAGGATCATTTTAAAAATAATTTCAAAATGGATTTGTTTAATATTGTGCATAACGTTTTTTCTATTATTATAGAATGTGTACAAATAATGAAACTTCGAAATATAAGTTTATTTCTTAGTTTTTTATCTGTTTTTATGTGGTACTTGAGGTGCCCAACTTGACGCACTAATTTTATCATGATCCTTATTTGACGCCTTATTTTTGTTTATTATGTAATGACAGTGCAATATAACTTTGTAAGGTATAAAATAACAAGTTAATTGATAATAAACTTATGATTCTTCTTCTTCAATGGATTTACTAATTTAATGTAATAATAAGAAAAAGACATTTTAAATGTCCTAGCAGACAGAAATTATGCATTTGTCACGTTTCAGTTAGACATAGTTAGATAAATACTATGCGTATTTAAAATAAAAACGTTAAACAGTTTATCACAAAATCAAATTCGGACCCTGATAATGCAGTATTGAAATAATGTTGGTTTTGGAAATATAATTGAAGCCGTACTTATCTAAACAACACGGCGTGTTCAGTAGAACAATATTTCACAAAAAAATGAGCATGGCTAAAATTTCAACTACGTGAAAATATAGCTTCTTATCTTTCATTTCCTGGGTATTTAAAAAAAAATCTACCGGGGGGTCCCGAACAACTTTTTTTTTTCCTTTCCAAATGGAACCTGCATTCTAATCTAATACCAGCTGCCAGTCACGAGTCCCTTACGAGTTGACTCGTCATTTATTTTTTAAACTATTTTTCATGAATTAAATGCAAGGAATGAATATTCTTCATGTTCTTTTATTTTGAACCTAATTTAAAAGGCTCAAATATGGAAAAGCATGACGGAGCCAAAATTATTAAGTTCAACATTTGGCTAGCAAACATACTGCTTCGCAAGGGTTGAACCCACTAATATTTTTAACAGTGTTTGTTTAGTTTCAATTTTATACTTTTTGGATTTAAATGAAAATTAGCGAAATTCGTAGAAATTATTCCAGATAATTGAAAAATTTCAAATTGATTGTTTGAGCTCAAAAAACGACAGGATTCCGACATTCAAGACATAACGATTTCTGAAAACCTAATGATTTTTTATAACATTTCCAAGATAATATAAAACTATTTTAACCTACCGAGATAAGCATGCCAAGACCTTGCTGCAGGTGGCATTAACTTCTAAAACTACCCTGGTTCTGATCGTCCAGGTTTTGTGTTTGCGTTTTATGTTGGTGGTATTCGGCTTGACCAAATAATTGAACGTTATTGAAAGTGATTGCCAAAAGCAAAATAGCAATAATGCGACAACACAATGAAAAGTGGACTAATTTTTAAATTGGTAATGAATTTCGAGTGAAAATAATCGTTTCGAATGAGTATTTCTCCAAGCTCACGCAGTGCAATATCATAGAAAGTTGCATGTTTGCCACAACATTTGTAGTAAAATAAATTTGCTTGTCTGGATGAATCACTCGTTCTCATCAACTATGCATCGCAGCGATATGATCTCTAGGACAAAATACAGTACATATTTTTAAGTTTTTTTATACCCATGTCACTTTTTGTTGAAATCAGAAGAGATTTTATTTTAAACTAAAAGCTAGATATTTACTTCCATGTTTGCCTTTATTGTGCACTTAGCATGACTCATTTTTGCGCTCATCTGTTTACCGTATATCAATTGAAATCTGATTTCTATTTGAATGAGGTATTAAGGATTTCTATGAGCATGTTGGATAGTTTTTAGTGATAAATTGAAGTTACACAATCAAAAATACGACAGAGAAAAAAGAGTAAAAAGTGAATTATGTGTATCTACATTACTTCTCCTTCTTCGTTTTGGCATTACATTCCCCACTAAGACATTGCCGCCTCACAATTGAGTGTTCAATCAGCACTTCCACAGTTATTAACTGCGAGGTTTCTAAGCCAAGTTACCATTTTTTTACCATCAAATTTACCACCAAAGTTTCAATTTTGGTATATATTTGGGAAAGAATTGGGTTGGCACATAGCATAAGATGACGATGCAGAACATAATCTCCATCCAAGCCTTTCTTAGCTGTTTGCAGGGGATAACATAAATATATCGAGTTCGGCTTCGTCATGCACTTTGACGCTTGAGCTCCAACAAACTATTAATTTAGACTATAACTTGGTAATTTCGGTACCCCTGAGTTTATATACGATTATTGTAATAAAAAAATCCAGGAATCTCATTTTAAATGGGACGCGATAAATAATAATCGTTGGTCTTCCAACTACAAAGATCCGTTTCAGGGAGAAAAAAAAGTTGTTCGAGACCCCTCGGTAGATTTTTTTCAAATAGTCACGAAATGAAAGCTTAAGAGCTATATTTTCACGTAGTGAAAGTTTTGGCGATGCTCATTTTTTTGTCATAAAGGTCCCCATACACACGCCGTGGCTTTGGCAAACTGGCTTGAAACAGAGTTGTCCTTTACAGTTGGCAAAAATTTGCTCTTTTATTTTTCACAATTTTCAACAATCAAATAAAATTCATTCAGTGAGTGCAACTAATAGATAGATATTTGAGTTTTTAAAATGTCACTTCATGCCCGTCTTGTGATTTAGCAAACCACAAACCATTTTCCGACGGTCTTCGAGACGCATCTTGTGATTTAGCAAACCACAAATCATTTTCCGACGGTCTTCGAGACGCATCTTGTGATTTAGCAAACCACAAACCATTTTCCGACGGTCTTCGAGACGCGTCTTGTGATTTTGCAAACCACAATCCATTTTTCGACGGTCTTCGAAACGCATCTTGTGATTTAGCAAACCACAAACCATTTTCCGACGGTCTTCGTGACGCGTCTTGTGATTTAGCAAACTAAAATATATTACTCGTCAGTCGTCACAATTTGAATTCAACTGAATTGAATTCAACTCACCTCATGAAATCAGCGACAGGATCGAACAGCACAGCATTGAATATTTGTCTATTTCTCTCCGATTTCGTTATATTATAGCTCAACTGGTAGTCTCATGTACATCGCCAAGTGGCTTCATGAAATCTAAATTTGTTTTAATCAAAATCAATGCTCGCAGGACTTTGATATTTTCTAGATCATAAACCATTTTCCGTTGGTCTTCCATACGCACCTTGTAGTTTCACAAACCACAATACATTTTTTCGGACACCTTTCAGACACGTTTCTAAACCACAGATCTTCCAGACGCGCATTGTAATTTTGCACACCACAAACCAATTTCTTATGGTCTTTCAGGCGAGGCTTTGATGTACTTCATGGTTCACAAACCATTTTCCAGCGGTCTTTCAGACTCGGCACCACAAATGGTTTTCGAGACGTGTCTTGTGATTTTGCAAACCACAAACCATTTTCCGACGGTCTTTGAGACGACGCGTCTTGTGATTTAGCAAACCACAAACCATTTTCCGACGGTCTTCGAGACGCGTCTTGTGATTTAGCAAACCACAAACCATTTTCCGATGGTCTTCGTGACTCGTCTTGTGATTTAGCAAACTAAAATATATCACTCGTCAGTCGTCACAATTTGAATTCAACTCACCTCATGAAATCAGCGACAGGATCCAAAAAGTAGACTGGCAGGATCACCAAAATGTGTGGCCCTAAATGCCAGGAACGAAGTTATGACAGCGACTCTCCATGGATGCCTGTGCACGCCGCGTTGGTATGACTGGAAGAGGCACAGTCATGGCTTGCTGCTCACCGATTGACACGCTGATGTGTGAATCTATGAACACACACTGAAGGCATTTTACTCAAACCCCACAAAAGGCATCATCACTGACTGCTAGGTTAATTAATCTGGGTTTTTTGACAGCAATTTCATGGTATGGAAAAACTGTGTAAACTGATCAACATAAATCATCATATCTTCAAGAAGTAAGCACCCAAGTAGCCATGAAACTGTATATGCTTGTAAATAATACAGCCGACCGAAATTATGGTTCATTACATTGACATGTAGAAAGAAAGCATAAATAATAATGTATCACGGCATTCGCAATGCTGATCTAGTGTATCATTGCTTGACAGTTGATGAATATATGTATCCTTACATCGATAAAACTGATCTAATGCAATTAGCATTTAGTATGCTGATTGGTGATTGATTATATGCAATAATTAATTCCTGGTGGTTACTTGGGCATAAGCATGGAGCAGAGATAAGGTGGATGAACATAAATCATCCTTTCAACATGAAGTGAACATGAAGCAGAGGTAAGGTAAATGACTTTTGATCGTTGATGTCATAATAATGAGATTTTAGCTTTTGAGCTTGATTGACTGCTCGTAGTTGCTACTTCATTATGACCAGATCAGCTGTTCTTGCACAGAGAACCAACGGATGTTTGCTTGGGACACATCTTCAATGTACAAGTGCTGGTGATCTCATTTGTTAGGTCACACTGGCGCCTGCCACGCCAGAATGTTGATCGTTGATGTCATCATAATGTCGATAAAGTAGTTTCTCTGAAATTTTAAAAGTAAAAATAAGCATGGTTGAAATAAATATCGCGTATGGTTGATTCAACCCTATTTGCGCTTGTATGGTGCAAAGGCGTAGGATTGCCAATCCGCAGATGGCGAGTTCGATTCTTAGTCCGGTCCAAGATGTTTTCTGGCGGGAAACATTCTTGACTTCCTGGGCATAGTGTATCCATTGTTCTTGCCACACAAGATACATACTCATGCACTGGCGGGCATAGAAAGCTTTCAATTAATAACTGAGGAAATGCTAATAGAACACCAATTTGAAAAGCAGGCCAAGTTCCAGTCGGAATATAGAGCCATAGAAGGAGATGGAGATATTGTTGATTTGAAACCAAATCAGGTTGATTTTACCACATTTTTTTCTCCGTGTAGTTAGTATTATATTTAGTGGAGCATATAGTTGAGCAGTCAAAACATTGGTAAATGTGATGTCTTATTCATCAAGCACATAAAGCACTTAGCGGTGTTGATGCCTTTTTCGATTCAATCGTTTGGTTTCGCCTTGTGATACAGTGTGATACATATAAAACGTAATTGCCTACCTTATGGCTGTTGCAAACGCTTCATAGAAAATCAAACAACAAACCTTATATGGTTCGATACATAATTGTCTTCATAACTTCCGACTGTAATGACCTATCTTGATTATTTTTGAAAGTGATTAATTAGGGTTTGTTCGTCGAATGCAATTTGTTGCTAGAAAATCGGTAAAACTTTATTATAATAAAAGTTGGCTAATGTTTTTTTGGTTTTCATGTACGCACACACATACACACGGAAAGACAAACATTAACATTCGACAAGCTGAGACAATTATTATATAATATCATGGGTTTCCGAGCCTTCTATGAAAAGTTCGATTTTTAGTGAAATGCTACCCTTTCGGTATAACTTTTTTGTTCGAGAAAGACAACGACATAACAAATTATGCTTATGCTCATCCTTGGAATTTAGTATATACAAACTCAGTTTTTATTTCTGCAGCTCGGCAAAAATCCGCACAGCCGTGCGCCAGCAAAATAAATAACTGATATTCCGGCAAAAATAGCGTTTGTTAGCTGATTTTCGGCAAATTATTTGCAGATTATCAGCAATTTTGACAGAAATCTCGGCAAAAAACTTGTTTGCTGGGGCACGGCTGTGCGATTCTCGGTAAAAGTTCAACATTTTGCTGATATCCCGGTAAAAAAAATTAAGTGTGTATGTTCCGCACCACCCTGAAATAACTTGTTTATGTCTTCGTATATGCAACGGAACACGCGCTGCTCTTTATAATGCATTTCATGGGCATTCGCTCTTATGATGCTCAGTTGGGGTACAGGTAGCAATACGCTAAGATTTTTTGTTTCATTGTTGATAGTATACAAATTTTCGTAACATTTGTTTATGTTAAATGCCATTAATATTATGATGCTTCGTGATATATCTGTAATTTTGCTCTCAGGTTCCACACTTTTTATTAAGAACAATGAGCCGTTAGAAAATGTTATACAATCACAGTTATATTATCTTTTAGACGTTACATGTTCATAAAAAAATCAATTGTGGTGTCGTTTACAATGGAATCGTTTAAAATTTTTTACACTCTACAAATGTTTAAAAAAATTAAAACTAACAAAAAATTGAAAAATTGAGTTCAATTTGCGGTATTTATAATATAGTTCCATAGTGAGTGTTCACGTCGGATGACTAATAGCTGAAATGTAGGCAATTTACTGTAAAAGTAAACTTTCAACACTGCTTGGTGAAACTAAATAATTAAATGCATTGAGTCAATTGTTTACAATAGTTTTATAAAATCTCAAGAAGTTTACTAATACAGTGTTGGCCCGATTTTGTCACTCTACCGATGTTATCACGTTTTGGACCCGATTTTAGCACGTTCCGGTTTTGTCACGTTTTCGAACCGATTTTGCCAAGCAAACAAAATTTCAAAATTTAAGTCGATCTTTTTATTTTCGCAAATAATACCGCAAACAATAATGATTTTCATCGAATAACTTTCACCACCTGTGGATTATTGTAAATAATTTCTACTACTATTTCTAGTATTTGTTAAAGATTTTGTTAGCCGTTCCGACAAGAAATAACGGCTAACATTAATGCATTTTACATTTCCAAGGCATAAAATTAATCATAATTGTGAAATGAATAAGGTACCCCAGGGTAAGTGAAAATACAGGGTAAGTGGGTACTATGACTGCAGCTAAATCGATGAACGATTTTAATGGTAACAATGTTCTATGAAGATGGAGCAGAACTATAAATGAATTCACCCGACACAAAAGTATTTGGAATCAAAACTATTTGAAGTACCATACTTGATCATGACTTTAAACTACCGAGAAAATCTAGTCGTTTTTAAATTTATCATTGATGTGGAAAGTGAATATTTTGAGCAATTAAATAATTGTGTGACATCGAAAACGATTTAATTTTTGCCTTTCTCGTACAACAAAGTTGTACCAGAAGGCTATAATTTCACTCCAAAAGCCAAATTTTGATAGAAGGCTCGGAGACCCATAGTGTTATATACCAATCGACTCAGCTCGAAAAACTGAGCACATGTCTGACTGTGTGTGTGTGTGTGTGTGTAGCCCAGGAATTTTTATTGTTAAACACGTTTCATATAGAAGGACTTGACCGATTCGAGTGCAACTAGTTTCATTCGACGGAGAAACTTTCCTAGTTGGACACTATTGTTTTTGTTTGCTAATATCTCATGCGGTTTTAATAATATTTCTATTTTTCTTTTATCAAATACGCTGTGTACATGCACATTTTAAATCATTAATCAATTTAGCCGTGACGCAATCCATTACTCTCATAGTTGAGTTATTTTTAAGCAGCGTGATATAATCGCATCAAAGCTATGAACCGCCTAAATGTAGGCAATTTACGTTGCATTTACCATACTAATTCGAATTCAACACGTTGAATCGAGAAAGGCATAATCACCACTGGTGGATAAATTTGGGTTTTTTTTTATTAAAGCCAAAATCTGCAATTTTCATTTGCCCTTGAGTTTTAACATACATGGGGCAAGTGGGACATATTTGAACAACATTTTCGATAAAGCTATTTTAATTGTTTTTAGATGGTTGTCTAGTGAAAAATAACTTCGTCATTCATATATCATATGGATCTGAATCAGATGCAGTTTGATTTCGTTGTTAAAAAGTATTGTACAGTTAATTATCAAATGTGTATTTTACATTCTATAACTATGCGATATTCTTCTGTTTACAGTGCAAATAATCTATTTATTCTACAATAGGTCAACAGGATTTCTCTTGTGTTTTGTTATTTTCAAACTTAGCATCAGACTTTCAGATAAATTAGCTATTTTGTTCTGTTACAAACTAAAAACACTGCGCAACGCCTGAATAAAAACGTTTCTTCTGCAGTAGATCGTAGATTTATGTAATAATTTGTGTTCTAAAAAGAGAAATATTTATTCATACGAAAAGTGAATAAAGATTTGCTTATCCTTGCCACCTAAAACATTTGGTACAAAAGTAAGCTAATGGAAAACAAGACAACAGCCAGATAAACATTAAATCGGCTGTTGTCTTGTTTTCATATCTGCTAACATTATATTCCCTTTCTTGTTGCAAAAATAAAGTCCGACATGCAACCAATCTCCATCCATGATCTGAAAATACTAATACTCAGAAATAATATGAACAGTATATCTACATTCCTCAAATTAGTTTCGTTCGACAGTAGAAAACAGAATAGGTCCCACTTGCCCCGTTTGAAGGGGTAAGTGGGTCCTGAAGGTAAATTTATTTCTTGCACTACCAATATTTTTGTAATTGAATAAATAACCTCCCACACCCATACACTTCAACAATGGAAGCATATAATGTTGTATCAGTTGTAATGTTCTGAAATAAACTGTTTTCCAAGTATGCATTAACAATTTCGCTGAACTAGCGTTTTTTAGGTCCTACTTGCCCCGGGGTACCTTAAACAATTGGAAATTGAAAATTTTCCGATTTTGTCACATTTCATATTTTATCACCCCAAAATTCACCAGGGGGTAATAAAATCGGGATATTACTGTATCAAAATTTACAGAATCCGTTGAAAAATGGCTGAGTTATTGGCTCTTACTTCCTGACTTCTTTTCGCGATGATCCCAAATTTGAAACTTTGGAATTACTCCCCTATCTTACCGAATGACGTAATTCAAGGTCAAACATGTTTTCTAATCACGCTTTCCCCAGGAAAATAAAATTTGCAGGTTCCAACCAACATCTGTTGATGAGTTTGATCATTCGTTTTTTCATGAGCCTCGGGTTGAAAATTAGGGAATTAAGATATTCCCTTTGGTTTTCAATAGTTCATGCTTTTCAAGATATGAACGGTATGTGCTACATTTACTATACATATTTTTAAATTCACAAAAAAAATCAGAAAAAACTAACTGCACTGGATCACTGGGTGCTGTATAAATACATGATGCTCCGTTTTTAATGACAGTTTTGAAAATAATCTTACCACGAACATCGTGGTTAGTTTTCCAAAAAATATTAGCGTGCATCTATATGAATGAAACTGCTTCAGTGAGTCGCATCAGCCTCTATCGAATGCACTTTTATCTGAGGAAACCACCTTTTGATTAGCAACGACTGAATCCGAGACTGAGAGTTTCTCTTGGGAAGCATTCTCCCTCTCATGAATTTGCTCGCAGCCTGGAGCTGAGCACATGTGGTGTGATCGAAAAGTTTTATAAAACCCCTCGCAACACAACGCGACCGAGCAACAGCGGTGGCAGAGTGTGTTATAGCTTAAAGTTGTGGTCTGCCCCATTCAGTTTCCAGTCAGTTATCGACCGTACAACTGTAAACCTCAGCGAGAGTGTGCAGGTTTCACGCCGTTTTTGTCTACGCAGGAGTGCTGAGGACCTGCATTTAGTAAAAGTAAATTGTGCAAACCATCTGATTATCCACAGTGTTAAAAGTTGTGTTAAACTCTTGAGAATCCGCCTGTGGTCAATCTTCCCTAGCTTTTAGTAATGATTCATATCCGTAAACTTTGTGGATAATCTCGGAGTAATTTCCGGTTGCTCCCACAGGGAAAGTTGTATTTGTGGATATGAACTCTCCCGTCTTGTGCGGCTTTGTAGTGTGCTTTTGTGGACAAGGTCAGACGTCATGGTCTGGGAAGCATCTTGAGCAAGTGAACTCGAATATTACGAAAACTTGTCTAACAACAAGCGTGAAATTTCTCCAATGCCAAGCATGAAAAAGTAATCGCGTGTGTGACATAAGTTTGCTCATAGAAGGCTAGCTGTGGATATACATTTGTGTCTGCGTTTGAAAAACGACGAAGAAAAAAAATACCAATCACCACTATTTCTCTCTTTTTTCTCTGACATCAAAAAGCAAAATACTCATCTCTTCAGTTGAAGCCTATAAGCTCGGCTAAACGTGAAATCGATTAAAAAATGTATGTGCAATCCTTTCGTGGTGGGTTTCGTTCATCGTTGTTCATTAAAAGGAATTCGTAACACACCGAACGAAATCGTTTCGAAACAGCGAATTGATTTGTATAAAATATAAAATTCAAGTTTAGCCACGTGAAGAAGGCTAGCCGGCATCCTTGAAATTGAACATATCCTTAAAAAGCGATTTGAGAGAAAAAGAAAGAAACAGTGCGTGACAGTGGTACGAAGACGGCTTAATCGTGTATCTGTACGAATTCCTCAAAAGTGTTTTATTGATACATAAAGTGTCGGAAACTTGCATCTCAACTGGTGGATAAACTGCGTGGGCAGAGAATATAACATATTTTTTCCTTCTCTTAAAAGCACGGTGTTGTGATTGAATCGTTAAGCGTGGTATAATTTCGAAGTGATACCAGAAGAAATAAAATCCATCTGAGAGCTCACGAAACAGTTGAGCAACTGCAGTGCTACCAAAACAGCGTATATCAGCAGCTCAACCAATCGCTACGCATTTCGAGAATTTCAGCAATCGCCAGCGTCACAACAACTCTAGCAGCAAAGATGAACGTCGAGATCACGCCAAACTATTCGTACATTTTCGATTTTGAAAATGAGTTCATTCATCAGGATACACGTGTCTGGATGGTCAAGAACTGGACGTACGTGTTCTACTACTGTGGCATCTACATGGCGGTGATCTTCGGAGGGCAGCATTTTATGCAAAATAGACCAAGGTAAGTGAGCGACGAATTCTATAATTTTAGCAACCATCACTGATTGGAGGAGATGGATCTAATTTATTCGAATGATGCGGGCTTAGCAACGCGATTTGCACGAAGTTTTAAATTTCAAATGTCGAAATGGTGACGGAATCAGTTGAGTGACCGGCTGGATTTTAATGAGTATTTGTATAGGGTTTGAGTTTCTGGCCATTAATTTTGATAATAAAAATTATGTGGCGAATCTTGTATTTAATACCAGAAGCTTAAGCAAGCTTTTAATTTTTACAATTCTCGCTTAACTTTTCAAAAGGACCCAAGTAACATTGTTTTTATGAATTAATTTGAGTACTGCAATCAAAAGCTTACACGTTTTTCTGTTGTTTGCGCTATTCAAATTAATTCATGAAAAAAATGTTACTTAGGTCCTTTTGAAAAGTTAAGCGAGAATTATTTATTGCTTATTTAACAATTGATTTTTTGTTGTTGTGGTTTGCGCATTGTTTTTTTTTTCTTTTGGTTTGTGGTAGGGGAACTGTTCCGTTTTCCATTCCACTGATCATATTTTCATCTCATCGCGAAACAAAGAAATACAGCACCAATTTCGTCCCTTCTTTTAGCCTGCTCACTGCAGAAAAAAATACAAAAATAAGAAGAAAAAAACAGATTAATCCACTTGGCGTTGGTGGTGCCTTTCTCGCACATTATAAAAATGAGGAAACACTCTAGCGAGGAGCAATATTCTCTGTGAAATCAAGATTTTTTTTTCAAGATTTCAATTTTGTATTTTTTGATTTCCCTGAAACTTTTAGGATTTTTTTTTCGTTTTGGTGTCTTTGGCAATGTTTTAGGTATTCATTGGGACTATGTGAAAAAATACATACAGTAAAAAAAAGTTTAATACAGTCGACTCTCTACATCTCGATGTTCTATATGTCGATATCTCTCCCTATGTATTTATACATTCATATACATCTACATTAGGGTGGCTCAAAGTAGTATGGGAAAAACTTTTTTCAATTTTTTTGATGGGCCGCCCTCTTATTCGGTTCTATTTGATGCCCTGATGCTCTGGTCAAAATTTCAGCCAAATCGGTCAACGTTTGGGCGGTGCTAAACTTGTTAGAAGTTTATATGGAAAAATGTATGCAGAAACATCCAAAAACAGTGATTTGCAGTTGGAAGGCACAATTTACGATCAAGAACCATGATACTCATTCAGTTCTTGTAGAATTAAATACAGAATGTTATGCAGAAAACCGCGAGAAGATTAGAGTTTGCCCGGCTAAGTTATTAGCATTTCTCTGAAGTGGGGTTTGAGCAAATTTCGTTTCTTTTACCTTTGAAAGAAATAAATTCCACCCTACTACACTCCAGTAAACTGCTAATATCTTTGCGTAATAAACTCTAATCTTCTACCATTTCAACTACAGCTGAAAGAACCCATCAAGAAATGAAAAAACCATGAAAAGTGACACCTAATCTACATCTCGATAACCTCCCTATCTCGATATTTCTCTATCTCGATGTGTTCTGATCATATTTTGTTCTGGATTTACTCTCCTTATGTCGATATGTTGAAATTTTTGGCTACTAGATCATCTTTGGACAATAACAAACACATCAACAACAGGAAACGACATTTGTGTTGTTGTCAGACAAGACAAAATAGTATTTAAATATTTGAAACGGCCTAAATTGGTTTTCCAAAAATGGTCGAAATATTTTTTTTTACGTTTTTATCGACTCGATTTTATGAAAGAACGTAACATTTCCAATGGAAAAGGTTAACACAAGTGCTACCGTTTCTGAGATAAAGCGAGTATAAGATAGAATATACCGATTTTTCACATTTTTAGTCATATTAAACTTTTTTGTCCATCATGCATAGTGCAAAAAAGTACATATATTATCTGCTACAACATATCAAAAAATAAAAAATATTTAAAAATCCGTTTTTGAGAAAATCGATTTTGAAGTTTTATTTTGAACATTTTTTTTTTCACAGTGTACATGTTTATCCCAACGATTACCCAGAACATTGCCGAAGACACCAAAATGATGGGACAAGCCGTTTTCAAGTTATATATTTTTGAAAGTGGTCAAGGTGTTTTTGCTTTTGCCCTTGTCAAAAGTTAGACTAGAGTCAAAATGGCAAACCAATGATGCGAATTATGTTTTCTGACCATAAAGAATGTACAGATATGTTCCGATTTTATCACGTTCCGATTTTGTCACGCTCCGATTTTATCACGCTCCGATTTCGTCAACAAAATTATTCCGTTTTTATCAACAAGACAATTCAATCATTTTTGTTTAGAGATTTAGCTTTTAAAATTAAATATCTTGGGTTAGTGTCTAACCAAATGTTGTATTTATAATATTCCAAGCACTAGCGGTAAAAATGCCGTAACTAACAAGACAAGGTTTGTCTTTACCGACTTCTTCCCATCGAAATAAAAGAGACAAGATTGGTTTGTTTGCACTTTATTACTTCAGGACGAAGGATTACTTTGTTATCTGGCGTTCTGATATAACCGAAAAATCGTTGAGAAACTTTCTCGGATGTTCTAGGCCGTCCAAACTGTTCTGGAGTACATATCCTCGAATGCATTAGAAAATATGTCTACAAACAAAATCTCCTAAGCTGGGATTTATGCCCAAAAATATCTATGTGATCATAAGACATAAATTGATCGAGTTTTGAATAAACGTAAACTATTTCAGGGTCTCCAAAACGCCCTGGAGTTCATAACATGTGATATACCCGATCAACCAAGCCTTGAACGACGTATTCGTGCATCGTTGAACATCCCAGCAGATCCATTTAGCCGATAGTATTTCACTCATTATTTTTACAAGCGGTTACAGGCCTTTTCGGTTGTTCAAAACGTCCTTGAGTTCCGAACATGTGATCTACCCGTTCAACCAAGTCCTAAATGATATATCCGTGCATAACATCATAAACATTCCAGCAGTTCCATCGAGCTGGTAGGATATCACTTAATTCTTCTACAAGTTACAGTGGACCCTATCGAATCGTTGGAACAAATGATGCCATACAAAAATATTTTGACGGTTACTTTGATAGTCTTTTCGAAGAATTTTCCAAGAATTTCTGTTCCACATCTCAATACCGACTTTATTACATCTCTTCAAAACGTCATGGATCTCAAATAATTTCACTACTGAATTTTCAAAACGGCTTTGACCTATCCAATGATCCAAATTATGAATGATGTTAGATATGATACCCTAGTGAAACCATTTAGCTTATATGACTTCAATCATCAAACACCTCCTTAGTTATTGTGCATCTAGTAGATATCTTGATCTTAACTAGAGATCATTTTGAAGGACCTTGGACATCTTCTTCTTTTGCTATGGCTCTACATTCGAACTGGAACTTGGCCAGCATTTAAACTTAGTATTCTATAAGCGTTTCCTTAGTTATTTTTTGAAAGCTTTTCTATGCCCGCCATTGCATGGGTATGTATCTTGTGAGCTAAGTACAAAGGGAACGCTATGCCCAGGGAATCTAGAATGTTTCCCAAACGAAAATATTTTAGACCGGACCGGATCTAACCGTGAACACCTCGTATTCCAGAAAATTGTGTTTACATTATTCCTATTGGATATTGCCAAAGACATTGCAAAAATTTTGATTGATTGACCTGGTAGATACCTTGAGCTCGAGAATCTTTTGAAGTACCTTGAACATCTCAAATTTAAGATAATTGAGTTTGCATGGTGCGCACATGCTTATTGAACATATCGACGTTAAGGACATTGCATGAAGCCTTGGGTGTCCGGTAGATACTTTGGGTTGAACTTGGGAACGTTTTGGAATACCTTGACCATCATTGAGAAAACTGGATTTAACCCTTAAATGCGCAATGTTGTTTTAAAACAACAAACCGAAAATACGTTTAATGTTAATAATTTTAATGGTAGTTTACCCTAAAAATACTTTCGACGATTTCTAAAAAAATCGCCTTGCGCCTTTAAGGGTTAAATGATGCGCATGTGCCTATTGGACTGGGTTGGGTATATGACGATGATGATGACTTTGCATAAGCCTTGGTTGATTTGGTAGAATCCGTGGGCTGAATTCGAAAACGTTTTGGAGAACCTTGAGCATCTCATATTCCAGAAAACTGATCACTGTCTCAACGATCAAGATGACTAAACTTGATTGAGTGTTCAGATAATGTGGTATAGGATCCAAATATTTCAAATTCATCTGTATGCTCTCAGAAGCGAAAATCTCCCCAAGGTTTCGTATATCTTGGTCTTCAGGGTATAGTCAAACTTGACCACAAATATTTTTCCTGTGTAGCCAACATCCTGATGGCTAAAGAAAGTGGGGACTACCTCTCTTCTGTAGTTTTTCAAATCCAATATCAAACGCTGGGCATATATGACTCATCCGTCTCGAAAGGGTTAAGGAGGTCAAATATTTTCAAATTTATTGTTATGTTATCAACGGATGCAACCATATCTTAGGGAACGTTCATAAAATACGTCTCGCGGAGGAGAGGGAGGGAGAGAGTTTCTAAAAGTGTGACACTCATATCACTTGTCATAAGACGAGTTTGTACAATCCCATTGAATTCCACCACTTAATTGTATCTTGACAGATACGTATTTCGACCTCAACAGTAAGGCCGTCTTCAGTGTCTCGTACTTGACTCGACTTGAAAAATTAAAATTAAAACTCAACTTGACTTAAAAAGCTCAAAATAATTTTCTTAATACTCATATCAATTTATATAAAATTTTATACAAAAAGTGGGACAATTAATGTACGAGGGATTGACAATGGTTATTTTTTCGTAACATCATTTATGGGCGTTCCATTGATGCACTCCTTACTTGTCAGGAACCTCACCAGTCACCATTGATGATAAATATATATTTCCTATGTCTTTTGACTAACCCTTGCCACCCACTAGCATGTTCACATGGTTTATAGACAGTCCTTTAGCATTTAGAAATGTTAGAACCTGAAAATCTCACATTTTATCAGCAATAAATCATTTTTACTAAAATTTTAGCTTAAAAAAATCGTCTAAGAAAATTATTCCGATTTTGTCTCACGAACTCACGGACCGTGTTGATAAAAACGGAACATACCTGTATATGCAAAATTTCAGGGAAATCAAAAATACAAAAATAAATCGATCTTCGATTTATCGAGAGAATTGCTCAGAGGTCAAAATAGCACTTCAGAGTGATAGATTTCACTATTTCCATCAATTCAAATTTCTGATGCATTGCAGAAGTCTCTAAACAATCATTTTTTTTTTTCCAAAAGGGGATCCTTGGCAAAAACAATGTTTTGTCAATTGTCAATAACTCTAATACGCAATGAACGATCGGGCTGATGTTCAATAGGAAATAACTAGGCCGCTTTCCGCTACGATTGCAATCTGTTGCGACCAAATCGGATAATTCTGAGTTCCCAAGACTGTTTCTCACATTTTTGTCCGCACACGCACATACAGACATCACCTCAATTCGTTGAATAGAGTTGATTGGTATATAACACTACGGGTCTCCGAGCCTTCTATCTGAAGTTTGGTTTTGGAGTTATCCTATAGCCTTTTCGAACTCTTGGTGTACGAGTAAGGGAAACAAATTGTAATTTTTTTTTTTTGAGCTCTAGTGACTAGTCACCTGTTCTCGTAAAAAGCAACTATTTTCAAGTATTTTGATCTGAATTCAAAGTTGGCTTGAATTTGAGCTTGATTGACTGCCTGTAGCTGTTACTTCATTATGACCAGTTCAGCTGTTCTTGCACAGAGAACCAACAGATGTTTGCTTAGGACTAGCGCCCATCTACAATGTAAGGTACTGGGGGAAGTGTAAAAATGTAGTAAGTGTAAAATTCGACTTTATTATTTGACATGGTCGGTCATATGAAAGCAGTTAGAGCGTGTCTTTCAAGAATTCGTCTAATAGTTAAGCAATTCGTACAAATTCATAGGTGGTACAAATCTAGAATATTTATTTTCATTTAGGTTGGAATTTATCACTAGTGCCTACGACAATACAACTTTTTTCAGAAAAAAATAGATGTCTCGTAGCTTTGTCTCTGTATATATTTATTGCAACTGATAAAATGTAAGATTAACATGTTTATTTAGCATGTACAGACATCACGTCATTTGTTAAATGGCCAAATAACATGCTAATGTAGGGAAAGAATCCACGTGTTGCTGCGGTGAGAATGGAGAACCATTCGCTAAACACACCCTACAACATGCGGAGAATAACCGTGACTCGTGAGCCCATACCTATTTGTTGATACATCTGCCCAATCCCCCCGACAGTCTGCTAACGGCGACCGGCCGCTACCCATCAGATTATGCCGCGCCGTTGTCGAGAGGAAATGACCAATAATAATTCGCACATACACTTGTCGTGTACGTCAATGTAAAGAACGACATGGTTCCCTATCTAGCCCAACACCGTGCAAATCACATTCAAGTGTTTGTGCAATTTCGGTTTAGTCCGGATGGTCGCCGTGCTTTTCGATAATCCAGATACCAGTAGGGGCTGCTTCCTCGAGTTATGAACACCGTGATATATTTATCAGCGTTCCGACTCGGGTTACCTCACAGCATTGCAGTGCATGGATGGTTAACGGTTTCATATTTTCTCGCTTGTAGTTCAATCATGATGAGATAAAGGCGAATTGAATGATTCAGCGTGACGTCAAAAGCATGGTAGCATTAGGTGCCATGAGTAAACAAACATCGTGATGGTAGGCCATTGTTGGGGGTAATAATTATAATGTGCTTGGGGTGAGAATCGATAACCCGATCCTGTCACTGAGTAGGGGTGCGAACTAATCTCGTACAATATTTCGTTTATTTATGTAGGGAAACTTCTCGATCTTATTGTAAAAAATTAGTCTAATCTCGAAAAAAAATATTTTTTTCAATTATTTTTTCTCGCTGCTGGAAAAATATCACAAAAATAAGAAAGAAATCAAGTAGATTTCATTTCTTAGTGTTTGAGGAAGGGAGCTATGAGATGAAGAACAAGATCTGTAACCCTATTCGGATTTTTTGTAGTTAATCTAATCTCTTGCCATCTCTTAGTGTTTTTACAATAACAATAATATTAATGGTTTGAAATTAAAACATTCAGTTCATCGCAACAAAGTTAAATGTACTGAAGTGGAGGAATAAAATCGTTTTGGTTATGACTAGTATTGGTAACTCCATTTTTAATTAGGTCCGTCACTCCAATGAAGAAAGTATTTATAATTTAAAACCAGAATAGAATATCAACAAATTTTCTGTTTCAAGATTTCGTTGATGAACTATGTTAATTGAAAACCGGAATATGTTTCGTATTCGCTTCAACAACCACCCAATTTAATGCGCGTGCTCCACACTTTGCTGACATGAGAAATGAATCCAATTCAACAAGTAGTTCTTCTGAAGTTTTCTTCCCATGAAGTAGGTATTTGCCGGTGTGGCATGGGTTTTTCCAAATCGGGTTGGAAATTTTCTCGACTTTCCTGGGCATAAAAGTATCATCGTGTTAGCCTGATTATATACGATTGCAAAAATGGTAGCTTGGCCTAAAAACCTCGGAGTTAATGACTGTGGAAGTGCTTAATGAAAACTAAGCTGCAAGGTGGTAATGTCCCAGTGGAAGATGTAATGCCAATAAGAAGTAGAAGAAAAAAAAAATTGCTCTAAAACCATAATTTTCAATAAATTTGTATACAGTAAAACCTCCATGAGTCGATGTTCATTCCATATCTTGATATTTCCATGACTCGAAGGTGCCTTCAATGTCGACTTATGGAGGTTTGGCTGTAATTTCTGATTTTATCGATTTATTTTCAAAAAAATCAGTATCTCTGAAACACCCACTACACGATAGTATAGGCTTTCCTCTTTCACGTAAGTGCAATTATAAAATGTTCTATCGGGGGTCATTTTCCATACATTTTTGGTGGGGGTGAGTTTGGTGGTGTATAAGATTTATATGGAGTTTGTTCGGTTTGTTCGAGTTCGGCTGTTCGGCCACATTGAGAGTTGACGTAAAGTCAATGTCAACTTCTCTCCACGAACAGCCTAGATAGCCGTGTGGTGTCGGCAGCTGGTTATCTGGCTAAGAATAACATTACGGATTGCCTGTTCCAGTGGTAAAAGTCCACCCAATTCTCGGTGTGATGCGGCTTTATGCTTACCGTGCCTACGAATGAATGGTTAGGGGGGTCTAATAAGAACCTAACCGCAAACGGAGCCTGTGAAGCACCAGGGCCCCCTTCACAGTATTTTAGCCCTCGCTGCGCTAACCGGAGATATGGCGTAGTTGACTTTTTACTTCTCCGAGATAATCGGCTACTCTTATTCAACCTCATCGTGAGGTTAAATAAGAGTAGGGTTATGAATATGTGTTTTAATTAGTTTGCAACAAATTGTCACCTATATGGATTCGCATTATGCGTTTTTAACAATGTGCTTTGTGTATGTTACCTATATGGATTCGCATTATGCGTTTTTTTTACAATGTGCTTTGTGTATGATACCTATATGGATTCGCATTATGCGTTTTTTTTTCACAGTGTACTCTGTGTCTCGTCCTTGACGTTTGGCTTCGGCTACTCTTGTTCAATCTCAACGTGAGGTTAAATAAGAGTGGGGTTATGAATATGTGTTTTACTTAGTTTTCAACAAATTGTCACCTATATGGATTCGCATTATGCGTTTTTCACAGTGTACTCTGTGTCTCGTCTTTGACGTTTGGCTTTGGCTACTCTTGTTCAATCTCAACGTGAGTGTGGGGTTATGAATATGTGTTTTACTTAGTTTTTCAACAAACTTCCACCTATATGGATTCGCATGATGCATTTTTTTACAATGTACTTTGTGTTTGTCACCTATATGGATTCGCATTATGCGCTTTTCACAGTGTACTCTGTGTTTCGTCTTTGACGTTCGGCTTCAGCTACTCTTGTTTAATCTCAACTTGAGGTTGAATAAGGGTGGGATTATGAATGTTTTTTACTTAGTTTTTCAACAAATTTTTACCTATATGGATTCGCATTATGCGTTTTTTTACAATGTACTTTGTGTTTGTCACCTATATGGATTCGTATTATACGTTTTTCAAAGTGTAATCTGTGTTTCGTCTTTGATGTTTGGCTTCAGCTACTTTTGTTTAATCTCAACTTGAGGTTGAATAAGGGTGGGGTTATGAAAGTGTTTTTTTACTTAGTTTTTTTTTCAACAAATTGTCACCTATATGGATTCGCATTATGCGTTTTTTTTACAATGTACTTTGTGTATGTTACCTTTATGGATTCGCATTATGCGTTTTTCACAGTGTACTCTGTGCTTCGTTCTTGACGTTCGGGTTCGGCTACTCTTGTTCAATCTCAACGTGAGGTTCAATAAGAATGGGGTTATGAATATGTGTTTTACTTAGTTTTCAACAAATTGCCACCTATATGGATTCGCATTATGCGATTTTTACAATGTACTTTGTGATTGTCACCTATATGGATTCGCATTATGCGTTTTTCACAGTGCACTCTGTGTTTCGTCTTTGACGTTCGTCCATTATTACGTCCTCTGTGTTTTTGTGACACCTCTCTTTAGTCCCTAGCTGAATGCGTGTAAGTCTACATAATTGGCTTTCCTATAAATGGTTCCATTCTCCTTTCCAACTTCACTTCCTCTTCCTTTCCCCTTTTCACTTCCTTTTCCGTCAGGTAAATGATGAGAAAGGCCAGTGAAGGCGATGGCACAAATCTCCCAAATTGAGGGGAACGTGCCTCCTGAGCCGACGTTCTGATACCTGATACCTTGGTTGGTGAATGAGATTTATATGGAGTTTGCCATATAAAAACAGAAAAAAAGAAAATTGTTCTAGATTCCCAGATTCAACATTTAAGTTTACCCACGACGTGAAAGAGGAGACTATAGACTTTCGCATGGTGGGTGTTTAAGAGATACTGATTTTTATAAAATAATATTGAGACACCGTGATCGATTGTATCGCCTCTGAACGATGAGCACTGTAAACTTAATGTTCAGAAGGTTGTTGTCTATACAGAGTCCGGCTATTGAAGTGCTACATTAGAAATAACAGAAAAATTGACCAAAACAAATATATTTCATTTCATTTCACAAGAAAAGATATTATTTTTTGAAAGCTTACGGGTAAACTTTCGCAGACGATTGAGGAACGCATCGTACGAGGCCCGCTGGTGCTCTTGTGTTATTTTATCAACGGCCACCAGATGTCGCTTTAGGACTTGCACAAAAAACATTATATTTTACAGCAGCCACGGCCTCCAACATACTCCAGGCAGTGAAATTCATGGGGTTCAGGAGCGGCGAACTCGCTGGCCGCTCTTAGCTGGAAATGACTCCCGAAAACCCCTTAGTTGGGTTTTTTCACTTTTTAAGCCGTGGCCCAATCTTGTCGTTAGACTCAACCTTTGGTATCAAAATAACGACGTGCCCATGGTTCGACGACGTTTTGTAGAACTAATTCCCAATGCGTATTTTGTATTATATTACTTTCACTCACTTATGTAGCAGTTTAATTGCCGGACCATGTATTTTTTGCCACTGCTGCCAACCCAAAGTGAATTTCACCGAAATAAACAATTTGTCAAATCAACCTTTGAGGGCAAAAGTGCGTCTAAATTCATACCAAAAATTGTTTGGATACTCATTTATATGTTTTAACCGAGGGTAATATCAAATGAGGATTTATTTTAGAGGTTAGTATGAGAAGAAAAAGATCTCCGGAATTAGTTTTTAATCAAGATGCAAACATTTTCCATTCTGAAGCATCGCAACTCATCTGAGTGCGTGTTATAGGGCATTATTTCATGCATCATGTGCAATGTTCATGGCGGTAATCAAGATCGCCGCGTTTCGCGTCTCGCCATGAGTCATATCGATCCCATCTGGCAATGCCTGGTTTGGTGGTGGTCAATATTAGGAGTTGCCGTTTAAAAAACAATTCGCACCGGTAAGTTGAGCTCTATGCGTTTGCCAGTGTATAATCGATTTATAATTGTCCTATTTTTATCACGATTTTAGGCTACAGAAAAAAATGATTAATTCAAGTTTTAGGTGATGGTACAATTAATTTTGTGACGATTTTCGAACTCATCACATGTTTTTCGAGTCCCATTTCCAACAGCCATTTTATGTACTGATAGATTAATAGGTTAATACCGAAAGCTTGATAAATGACTGTTGCCCGAGCTGATTCTTTTTTTTCAATCTTATCTGATAAAATGATCTCAGACTACTTTTTGATACAACTCAGCATCACCTTGAATGCTAATTTACTCTGCGTGATATTTTAATTTAGCGTTTGTTAGGTAATACTGTCACCCTACAGCATGTATCTTCTCTGTGTGGGGTCTTAATTACACATTGTTTGCCTTCTAAGATGATGGAAAGCTTTACGTTGTTCCTCTCACTCAATCCATCATTCATTTGGTGAGCATTCTTTTTTACTAGATGTATAAAAGCTACATAAACTTTTCATGCGTAATACTCTGAAGCCAAAATGTTGGAATGCCGTATGAATTTTGTTTTCTGAACCGAATCATTTCTGTCTGAATACGAATCTCACATTTTTTTACTTTCGGACATTAAAGAAGAAAATTCGTTGCTTCCATTAGTTCGGTGGATTGCGTGAGTGGGCTTAAATTAGCCCACCAGTGATGGGAGAAGCTTTTGTTTACGAAAGCAGTTTCGCCCTTTTGAGATGTTGGTGCCGATTTGTTTTCAATTGGTTAAAATATAAATCCTTGCCGACCATCACCGTAAAATTGACGCTTCAGACCGAGTTCGACTTCGCAGAAATCAAACGGTTTGCACCAATTTAAATTCACCCCAGGTAGTTAGCTAGGGTTTCTAATTAAATAGGAGTACAACACAACAGCATCACCCAGTTGAAATCGAATGGCACTTTAATTGTATCAGCGTCATGATTGTCACACTACCTGTTCTCCATCGAATAGATGTGTATCTTAGCAGTATTTGCTTTTCTTGTTCACTTGGCGGATGTAAAGGCTGTAGAATCACACGGAATACTAACTATTGATAGAGGGCTCATAGACATCTACGATAAATTGTGTAGGCGCACATTATGTAAATTATTAAATTATTAAACATATTTTGGAATTTAGCATTGATAAATTTTGCATTTATGTACTTTTTACAAACCTTTAAAAGAAGGGCATTACCACCACTAGGTGAATAAATTTAGGTTTCCAATTGGTAGGTTAGGAAATATCATCAACTTGGGTAGGCTACAACCTACAACCGACTAAAACTAATATAAGTTCCATTGTCGCAGCCATATGTTGGTCGAACAATTTCGTAAAATTAGATGCTTTGTCGAATTGAAACGTTTGTCAGCCAATCCAACCAAACGAGAATCCAGAGTTGATGATTCAATTGTTGTTCCATAGCGACAGGACTACTTATCATTTACATTTTTTTATTGCTTTATTTATGTGACTTTGATATAAATACTAGTTCGCCACTATTGTCTGCATATTCGTGATTCGTTTGAGGGCGTAAACGTTTGCTAAATTATGAATTATAATTAGTACAGTATTGATCCGAATGTTTTTTTTTATCAACGGCAGTCGGCAATTTTATCACGTTTTCGACCTGATTTTGTCTCCTTTAAATATTTGAAAATTGTAGTCATTCATTCTTGTAATGAAGCATATAACAATGATTTTTATTTAAAAAAAACTTTCGCCGTCTGTGGTTTATCGTGAATTATTTTTAAGTGTCTGTCAAGAAACATGTACCGGTTACATATTTTACGTCACTGAGCCATAAACAACTTTTTATTTATGGTGAGAATTCAAAAAATGTAAAAAAAAATCCCGATTTTGTCATTTCTCCTATTTTATCACCCCAAAATTCACCAGGCAAGGGATAAAAACAGAATATTACTGTACTAGCATTGTCATTGTTACGGTTTAATTCATTGATTATACACTAAAGATACTCATTTTTTATTTTGTTCTTGATTCCGGTCTTAGACAACAATAAAAAAAGCATAAGGAAGGATTAGTAATCCCGGCGGAATATTTTTCGTACAGTGCTAGAATTTAAGTCAATTTTTAGACGAGCTCGGTGGTCTAGTGGCTACCGCTTCTGGTTTATAAGCAGGAGGTCGTGGGTTCGAATCCAGACTCGTCTCTTTCCTACTTTGTATTTCTTTCTGTGTTCCACGTTCTACCAAAACGATTCCTACTGTTATAATCTTCCACACTAAGGCTGATGCCATACTGGGAGAGAAGAGGGGCGATTAGAAGAGTTGAGAGAGAAGCGAAGCGTCCGCGTGCAAGCTACCTCAATGAGCGATGTATGGAAATCGCTTATACCTGGCATAGTGAAAGCGATTAGAAGAGGCGAGAAGCGGTAGCCAAGGAGGTGAAGCAGTTCGTAGAGCGCTTTGCCGCGCGAGATCGCAAAGGATCACTTCTGTATGTTTGTTTATTTGAGTTTACCCTCGTTCGCTCTTGCAAGGGCTCGTACACTTAGGGTAAAACGTCCTATCGTTGTGGTATGTCCTAATATTGCGGTAGTGTTAAAATTGTCCATTCTGGATATAATAGCATTAAAAACAATTGTGGATACGCTAAAACTCATCGAATTAACGACTAGAACAGCTTTTGTTTGACAAAATTCCGTTCAAAATTATGAAAAATCAACATTTTTCATGAAAAATTTGAATCCTTTGAGCCTATTATTGCGGTAGTGCTAAGGTCCTATTGTTGTGGTATCAATTTCCATAAGAATGGCATGCCATACCGCAACAATAGGACTGACGTTGAACAAATGTCGCAACGATAGGCAACTGCGTCCTATTATTGTGGTAGTTTGTTTTTATTGTGATAAAAACAAAACAACATAAGTTTAGCACAATTGACGTAATATTTACGAATCTTTAATTAACGAGCAACCTATTCGACTACTGTAATGTGTAAAAAGACCAACAGGTAATTTTTAAAGAATTTTTGAAATCAATTTTGTTTTGACACGGTGCTTAACCCCTCCATAATAGGTCGTTTTACCCTATTACGTAAGCAATTTTTCTGGGTTTTTCGACCCCCCCCATGTAAGATTTGTTTCATACAAATGAATTTTTATTTAAATGGAGCGTAAGATATTGACCGCTGCTACCACAGACAAACGTTTTGCTGCTACCACAGACAAACGAATGTAACACTTGTTATTTTAATATTGTTCTCGTTTTTGGATTAGTTTTAAATGATAGATGTTTCATGCACCTGTAATGCGCGTTTGAACCGATAGAAATTGTTGTGTTCAATCGCTTTAATATTTGATTTTACACTGATGTCGGTTTTTACGCGGGAGATACGTACCGTGTATCTTGAAATGCCCGGAAAACTGCGTAAATCTCGATAATCGCGAAAAAAAACAACTTTAACGAAAATCGGGTTTGCGCAATTTTTGCGCAATTTTGTCCTCATATTAAAACTTCGGGAACAATTCGATAGATAAGGAAATTGTTGTCCCAATATTTTGCCGGCCATTGGTGGGAAATGGAAATGATTTGCGTTTGTTTATGCCGTTTTTCAAAAAGGTTGGGAGCCGAGACAAAACGACTTTTGTGGAAGTTGTTTTTATGAGGTACGTATCTCCCGAGTACAAATCATCTTTAGTATGTATAGAAATGTCGTAAGAAGAACATCCTTAAATTACGTAACGCTTGTAGGGGTTTAGGGTCATTTGGCCGAATGCCATTTGGCCGAATGCCATTTGGCCGAATGTCATTTGGCCGAATGCCATTTGGCCGAAAGGGTCATTTGGCCGAACGCCATTTGGCCGAATGCCGTTTGGCCGAATAGTTGAAATACGTTTCCTTACGAAGAGAGAAGTAAGTAGTGAGAAGCAAGAAGGAAGAAGAGAAAGAGAAGGAGGAAGGCAGAGGGAAGAGGGAAGAAGGAAAAAGGAAGAATGAAGAAGGAAGAAGGAAGAAGAAGGAAGAAAGAAGAAAGAAGAAAGAAGGAAGAAAGAAGAAAGAAGAAGGAAGAAGGAAGAAGGAAGAAGGAAGAAGGAAGAAGGAAGAAGGAAGAAGGAAAAAGGTAGAAGGAAGAAGGAAGAAGGAAGAAGAAAGAAGCAAGAAGGAAGAAGGAAGAAGAAAGAAGGAAGAAAGAAAAAGGAAAAAGGAAAAAAGGAAAAAGGAAAAAGGAAAAAGGAAGAAGGAAGAAGGAAGAAGAAAGAAGGATGAAGGAAGACGAAAGAAGGAAGAAGTAAGAATGAAGAAGGAAGAATGAAGATTGATGAAGTAAGAAGGAGGAAGGAAGAAGGGAGAAGGAAGAAGGAAGAATGAAGAATGAAGAAGGAAGAAGGAAGAAGGAAAAAGGAAGAAGGAAGAAGCAAGATGGAAGGAGGAAGAAGGAAGGAGGAAGAAGGAAGAAGGAAAAGGAAGAAGAAAGAAGAAAGAAGCAAAATGGAAGAAGGAGAAGGAAGCAGGAAGAAGGAAGAAGGAAGAAGAAGGAAGAAGGAAGAAGAAGGAAGAAGGAAGAAGGAAGGAGGAAGAAGGAAGAAGGAAGAAGGAAGAAGGGAGAAGGAAGAAGAAAGAAGGAAGAAGGAAGAAGGAAGGAGGAAGAAGGAAGAAGGAAGGAGGAAGAAGGAAGAAGAAAGAAGAAGGAAGAAGAAAGAAGGAAGAAGAAAAACGAAAGAAGAAGGAAAAAGAAAGAAGGATCAAAAACGAAGGAAGAAGGAATAAGAAAGAAAGAATAAGGAAAAAGGAAGAAGGAAGAAAGAAGAACGAAGAAGGAAAAAGAAAGAACGAAGAAGGAAGAAAGAAGAAATAAAAATGAAGAATAAAGAAGGAAAAAAACGAAGGAGGAAGGAAGAGAAGGAAGATGGAAAAAGGAAGAAGGAAGAAGGGAGGATGAAGAAAGAAGAAAGAAGTTGGAGGATGGAAAAAAGAAGAAAGTAGAAAGAAGGATGAAGGAAGAAGAAATAAGGAGGAAGGAAGAAGGATGAAAGAAGAAGAAAGAAGAAGGAAGTTGAAAGAAGGACCACTCGACTCGTAAACTGAACTCAATTTTGTTTAGCTATTCGGCCAAACGGCATTCGGCCAAATGGCCTGACACCCTTGTAGGGGGAGGGGCGTTGCACTGCACCTTTCAAACAAAAACGTGATCGAAATTATTTTGACGTAGAAAGAAGCATTTTAGACTCATAGGTTGTTCAACAAAGTGATTCCATTCAATATTTTTGATTTGTTGGATGTATCTGTTTTGTGATTAATCCACCTAGAAGTGAGAAAAAAAAAATTAATTTTTTTATTATAGATTTTAAATATTTACTTTGTTAGGCAAGGTTGTAGAGCAGGTCGTAAGATTTTTTTTTTGCTGAAGACACTATAGGCCTATCTCAAATTTTTAATGGTCAAAATTAATTTTTCAATAAAAATGCACTGAAAACCATAAAAAAATCAACAAAAAGTCATTTTTAGTAAAAAAATCTACTAAACATTCATATTTCGGCAAATAAAATTGCCGCCGTTCAAAACTTTAAAGTTAACGCTAATAAAGCATGGGAAAAACATTTGTCGCTCGTTGTCCCTTCCATGGTACAACCGTGAACGTAATGGATGCCAATTTAATATTTAATCAGTTCTGTAAAGCTGTGTATTATGGTGTCGTTCAAAACATAAAGAAACTGTTTCCAATTTCATGAAATAGATACATATTTTACATTGTTTAATTCTTTTATTTTATTATATGTTTATGTTATGTTATGTTTTATGTTTTATATTATTATATGTTATCACAAAACAGATAATTACCCCTACAATTGCTGCTGCTTTATTCTCTTGTACTAGCATCGAATAGAAACTTTTTTTTTGCATATTCCGGAGAAACAGACTTTTTCTATCGAAAGACTAACTTATTTATATCAGTAAGTTTGTTTTGGAATCGTTTCAATTATGTTCTCTGAACACTAAGCTGCAGCGAAAGGCTATCCTTTCACTTGAAAAACCACTTTTTTGATAAGGAAATTTTGTATGTTTGTATGTATGTATGTTTGTGCACAAAAAACTCACACATGTTTCTTGCATGTATCATAAACAGATTTACTCGCAAAAATTGCACGAGAAAAACATTATTACCGCTTGGTGGATCAATTAGTTTTTTTTTTCAATTATAGCATTTTCCTACCATGGTTTAGTCATGATTTTATATTAACCGCCGTTTATATTAACCACCGGACTATTATACACCGTTGAGAGCATTTTTCATATTAAATTAGTTTTATAAATATTTATAATTTTTTCTGATGGGTTTTCGCATGGAAGGGACAACGAGGGACAAATATTTTCCCATGATTCAATAGCGTCAACTTTATAGTTTTGAATAGGGGTAATTTGATTTGCACGATTTTGCTCGTTTTCTAGATTTTTTATACTGAACAATTTAATTTTTTGCTAGGAAATCTCAAATATCTCTTTATATATAAGAGATAAAAATAATATTTTTTAGCAAAACGTGTATTTTTTTATAGCGCTTCAAATTGTAGAACATTTGAAAATTGTAGAAAATCTATACAAAAAGTTATTCAAAGAAAATTGATTTTCAGAGTATTTTTATTGAAAAATCAATTTTGACCATTGAAATTTGGAGATAGACCTATAGTGTCTTCAGCAAAAAAAATCTTATGACTTTCTCTACAACTTTGCCTAACAAACTAAATTTTTAAAATCTATGGTGAAAAAAAAAATGTTTCTCACTTCTGGGTGGATTAATCACAAAACAGATGTACATCCAAAAAATCAAGAATATTGAATGGAATCACTTTGCTGAAGAACGTATAGGTCTAAAATGCTTTTTCACGCGCCAGAATAATTTCGATCACGTTTTCCCTAAAAAGAAACAGTGTGCATTGTCGGCGAAGTGTGACGATCCATACAAAACTTTCAGATGATTCATACAC
This sequence comes from Armigeres subalbatus, assembly GCF_024139115.2. Classification (NCBI taxonomy): domain Eukaryota; kingdom Metazoa; phylum Arthropoda; class Insecta; order Diptera; family Culicidae; genus Armigeres; species Armigeres subalbatus. Next base: position 178,259,873 of record NC_085140.1, on the reverse strand, counting down.
AAAGTGTGACATAGGGGGGAGAGGGGTTGAAAATTTCCCGTTAAGGAATTAATGGATCTTCCATAGGAGCAAACGTGAATTAGGAATAAAGCATGGCCCAAAAAGTTTTACCATAGCTACGCTACGCCCTACGTATGTTTGTATGTGGTGATAATCTATCGCTCACATCATAAAATCGGTTTTCAATTGCTACATTCTAAAAATCTCCCCAACACTCTTCTTCTTTGTGCTAAATGTGCTGGATGCAAAATATTCTCCATCTGACTAAATCCATGTTTTTTCACATGCATTTGTTGCGAGATCAATTCTTTGAAAAACGCTTTCAGTATGTCATGGCTCGCTTTGATCGCCGCTTCACTTCGCTTTGCTTATCTCCAACCTCTTCGCTTCGCTTCTCTTTGCTCCCAGTATGTCATCAGCCAAACAATTCCAAAACACCCCGCGGCACCTATGAGAGGTCGTAGAGTTCTCTGTATCTTTCTTAAGTAGGTGTCCAACTAACTATCCTTCCCCTTCCTTAGCATTCGTAAGAACGTGGCCAGGACAGGTTAGTCCCAAATCAATATGGTAACAGATGAAAGTGATGCTAAGTACTCTCATACAATAGTCCAGACTTGTACTACCTATCAATTGGTGCGAATTGCTCCACGCTAATGCTAAATGCTAGTGCTAGAATTTAAATCAATTACTCAGCATAAGAAGGCAATGATCTATCATTGTTTCAGTTGTATGCGCGTTACGGTTCTCTCAACTCGTGGTCTTGAAAAATAAGTTGTTGGTACTGGAAAACGCACGTGGTTTCCAAGATGGTCAATCACTGTAAGTCAGTACATTACCTAGTTGGTGCAGTAAAACTTTGATGCAAAACATCAACACACACATTGCGAGCCTATTCACTTAATTTTTCAAATCCTGATTAATCCAACGTAGCAATGTTTATACTTATTTAAAAAATCTCCAATTTCAATGCAACTTGTTGCAGTTCAACAGAATGACTACAATTATATTTGATTTTTTCTGTAAACGTTTTGAAATTAGTATTTTCGGCATAAAATTTGTATACATCGATCGCTCATTTTTTATAGAAAATCATGGGACAGGGTCTTCTTTTTCCTTTTTTTCCTTTTTTTTCTTCTTTTATTTATTTATTGTGTGATTTCATCAACAGACTACAGTTAGCCCTAATGATGTATGTAAAAACTAATTAATACTAAAAAACGCACATAGTCAAAAAAATATAACATAGTAGCATTGTCAAGATAAAAAAATTAAAACAAATAAAATGCAGCCTTATCACATACAATCAACGAAAAAATTCAGAAAATCTACGACGAAGAACATTCCGCGTCAAGTTGAAGTCGAACATGGAAGAAACTCTATTAAACGTTCTCTGGAGGCCGTAGATTGCAGTTTCTGCACCGTAGTTAGTGCGACGAAAGGGGAGCCTCAGCATCGAATTGTTCCGTAGCGGTCTTGGTTGAACGTTCATGTTCACTTGTTGTAAAATTCTTTCGCAATCTATTCTTCCTTGAAGTACATCAGCTACACATAGGGCTCTGCCCACATCCCGGCGGATACGCAGTGGCTCTAAGGCAATCAAGCGACAGCGCTCTTCGTAACTAGGAAGATGCAGCGGGTCTCTCCAGTTTAGTCTTCGAAGCGAAAACCGCAGGAAACGCCGTTGAATAGATTCAATACGTTCTACGCCGTTGTTGTAATACGGGCTCCATACTGACGAACAATACTCTAGTGTAGAGCGCACCAAAGAACAGTACAGCGATTTCAGACAATAGACGTTCGTAAAATTTTTCGCCGTTTTCATGACAAAGCCCAGGGTTCTAGACGCTTTGTCGACAACGTATGAAAGGTGGTGTGAAAATGTCAGTTTTGAGTCTAAAACCACACCCAAATCCTTCACGTGATTCACTCGTTCGAGTGTAGTTCCCAGCAAATGGTAATTGAAGATAATCGGCTCTTTTTGCGTGAAAATGTGATAACGGAACATTTTGTCGGATTAACAACCATTCGGTTCGTAGTGCACCAATCAGCGAAAGCATTGATTTGACCTTGAAGAGTATGGCAATCAGTAACCGAGCAGATACGTAGGAATATCTTGAGATCATCGGCAAATGATAATCGTGGACCCTTAACAGCGTGATGGACATCATTGAAGTACATGATAAAAATCAGCGGTCCTAAATGGCTGCCTTGTGGTATACCCGACGTTGCACGAAAGTACGTTGATCGGTTGTCGCCTAATGCGACCGTTAATTGGCGGTCAGTAAGATACGAGCGAAACCATTTCAAAAGATCCCCACCGATACCTAATCGGTCCAGTTTTGCGATCGCGATGTCATGATTCAGCTTATCGAACGCAGCAGAAAGGTCTGTGTAGATCACATCCGTTTGGGCCCGAGTGTTCATACTTTCCGTGATGTACGAGGTTAGACACAGTAAATTCGTAGTTGTGGAGCGCCCAGTTACAAAGCCATGCTGGTCTGTGTTGATGTGTTGCTTGCAGTGTGCACTGACGTAATCAATGATAACAAGTTCAAAAAGCTTCGATACGGCGCATAACGATGTAATTCCCCTGTAGTTATTAACATCGCGCTTGTTACCCTTTTTATATACAGGGAACATTTCGGCTATTTTCCAACAGGAAGGGAATACTCCGCTGGAGATTCCAGTGTTACCGAGTGAATCGGTTAATCAGACATCACCTGAAAGGCAAAAAATATTTTTTTTTTTCTTTGAGGCAGACTTGTATTTTATGATTTTGTTCTATCTACGAAATGCTCCCAGTCATGGTAACACTTCTACTTTTCGAACATTTACCCTCAACATATGAGCCTGGTGCTTATGGGTGGTTCTTTGAATAGCCACCCAAGAGACGCTACACTGTTCTTGCTAACATGAGCTAATTTTTGGCGTGTCTGAATAGACCGACCAGCACAATGGATCATGCCGACCGACAGCGATAGATATGTTATTAAGTAATTCGATTGTTCTTGAACTGCTTTTCTCGTGTTTGTTCGATTGAAACGCTTAAGCTCCATCCACCAATTAGTGTAATTGGATTTCCAAGCAATATCATTTTCCTTTTGTGGTTTGCGATTTCGAGCATTGTAAAAAAACATTCAAATGCTTTGCTCATCCAAACACATTATCACACTATCATACCCGCTAATGGTCACTATTTTTTGCAACGAACACTGAACCCTCCCCGCATCTTTGTTGAGTGTAAACGCTGTAATGTCAATGTTTATCCAAACTATTAAATGCGACTCGGAGTGTTCGAGACGCTTGGATTGGCGTCATTTAGATGGGGTTTTTCGATAACCACGTCCGGGTATAATTGACGACGATGGGCAGCAAACAATTCAAACTGTTAATCGATCACGTGGTAGATTCTTTTGCATTTTTTCTTCTCTTTGCACCATTCTTATCTGGAAAGTTGACAATCTGCTTCATGCGATATTTCGCAAAACGGCATTCCGTGAAATGGTACAATATTTAATGTGCCAAACGTCTTACTGTGAAAAGATACATACCGTCGAATATTATTCCGCAAAATGCTCAACCGTAAAAATCAATTCCGCGAAATGGTTTTCGGCCCAATGTTATACAATCTAATTAACGATTAAAACACATTTTTGGTTAGAAAATACGTCGTTCTGTCATTGCATTGGCACTAACGGAAACTGACCAACATCCAGAAGAGTTATGCCAAACTCCAAGGGGTTCTAATAGTCGAAAGTACTATAAACTAAATTCGTTGCTTGCTTTCTTCAAGAACATTTCCTTATTGTTCTCTCTAACGCTACCAGTGGAAATCCATTTATACCGTTTAAAACAAGCACTCAATGAAAATGAGTTTTTCCATCGTCGAAGAACGCGATCTGTGTACAATACTGCTTCAATGTCCTATGCATTCTCGCTTTTGGCTGCTTTTATACTAGGTTTGTAAGCATTTTCAAGATGAATGAAGGAAGAACGAAAAAAATAGTTTACAAGGGGATTTCATCTCTGGCATAAGATAAAAAAGAAGGTGGGGTAAGCAATTGGTGGCAGTGGGAGTTGCGGAAAAATCAAGGCAGAGTTTTTTCTCTGGTTCACTATATCAGTCGTTTCACTGTGATTGCTTTTCCAGTACGTACTGATTACCCGGGCAGAACAACAAAATAATATCAAAGCGTTACTTGAACTTTTAGCTTGCCTCTTATGGATGAAACATGTGAACATTTCGAAATGAAATCGCTTTAGACAGTTCGATTGGAAACAAGATGGCGTCTCCGCCTATCTTTTATTCTAGATTTTCTAGTTTTAACCTATTGTTGCCACGATTTTTAAGGATATATTGGGCTTAAATTTGGCCGGAAGATAATTTGTAAGTCAAAGAATGTTGTGGCCGAATTTCTGAATAGTTTAAATTAAAACCCTTCCACACAATAACTGAAAAAACAGTCAAATACCTAATTTCTCCTGTAGAAAAACATGATGACAACTTGAGCGAATATTATTGAAATGTTGTTTAATTTTTGTATTATTAATTAAATAATAACATACAGTGACACAGCTAAAAATGGTTTCTGTCAAGCAGACATTCTTTTCGTAACAACTAAATATGATTTGCTTTTAATTTTCTCGTCTGCACGGGTAAACGTCCTGGCACAGAAAAAGAGACTTTAGTAGCTCCAAGTTCTTTATGATGTTGCAAACACTTATGATGGAGAATCTCTGTTTTGTTTTGAAATCTAAACGATTTAAATGAAAAGCTTATATTTAGTTATAAGTAGTAGTCTATAACCCGTTCACGATCTTTAAATGTCTATTCAAATTTGGTGGAATTGCTTTCTTCGCTTATATTTTAGAAGAGAGTAGAAGGGAAACGAATATGTGAAACTTCAATATTGGTTGCAATATGATAACAATACCATTAACAGAGGTATTAGTAAATCAATAAAAGGAATTAATTCTAAAATATAGTTGAACTTTTTTTTGATGACCGGCGAGTTATTTCTTCTTCTTCTTCTTCTTCTTCAATGGCTCTACATTCCAACTGGAACTTGGCCTAGCTTTTCAACTTAGTATTCTATTAGCATTTCCTCAGTTATTAATTGAAAGCTTTTCTATGCCCGCCATTGCATGAGTATGTATCTTGTGTGGCAAGTACAATGGATACACTATGCCCAGGGTGTCGAGAATGTTTCCAACCCGAAAACATCCTAGACCGGACCGAGAATCGAACTCGCCATCTCCGGATTGGCAATCCTACGCCTTTGCTCGCAAGGCTACTGGAGACCCGAGTTATTTATTGATTTTGATTAATACAACATCTACATTTTATCAAAATGATATTACAATCGAATCATTTTGCAGCAATAATATGTAGATGTACAGTGGGGCCATCCAGAAACCACGTGGTCATATTTTTGAAGATTTTCAACCCCCCCCTCCCCCCATGTGGCTTATCGTGGTCATTTGGCAGACCCCCCCTCCCCCCCCTTTGACCACGTGGTTTTTTTTTCAAGTACAAAAATTAAAAAAAAAACTTAAGTAACTAAAACATATGGTTAATCTGATAAATTTTTAAGATGGACAATTTCAATTGATTAAAAATTAAACTAAACCCAGCATGGAAATTATAAATTTTCATGAAGTCGAAAATTTTGATTGTGTTATCATGTTGTAATGTGTATCAGGTATTAGGATATCTACAACTCGCACACCTTCAATGCATCAGGAGGATACAAAAAAATGTGGACTCGCGAATATCTTACAAAAATTTCGAGAAAAATTTATAATGGTTTAGAAATTTTCCAAAATATCCGTATATTTTTAATTTTTTTAAAATTGTTTTATTAGTGTTTTTTTTTAAATAACTATAAAGTTCATCACTGAATATCCCTATAGATTCCTTAGAATATTTGGGACCTTCCATAGCTCTGGAGCTACTGGAAATTCTTAAGATATTAACCTCAGCGAAGCATCTGAACTGAACTCCTACAACGAAAAGTTTATCAGAGAATCACAAAGTTAATATGTAACCTTAGAGATGCAAATAAAACCTCCTACTGTTGTTTCTTTTGAGTAGCATTCCTGTATAAATTTCAGTATTGTTTACAGAATCATCAATATTAGAAATAAATAATTATAATTTTTTTTAATTGTTCATTGCTAATATTGATTTATTCATGAAAATTTTGTATTTTTTCGTTGAACATTTTGATTTGTTTATGGAAAATTCTTATTTCATAATTGCAATTTTTGCTTCTACGTGTGCTAATTTATTATTGTTGTGTGTATTATTGTTCTTCCTTGGCAATTTCCTATCTTATTATGAAAAATTTCTATTTTTTCTCTACTAAAGAGATTTTCAATCCAGAGCTGGCTCATATCTCAAAATTTCTAATTCTTCATTGAAATTTTATTTTGATGTCGACTCGTGGAAGCCAATGATGCCATACTAAATAAAAATATTTTCTCGGTAACTCTGATGGTTCTTTGGAATAATTTTCCAAGGAACTTCTATTCCACATCTCGAATATGCTTCAGTCAATGGTCCTTTTATAAGCGACTCATAGAGGAATGAATGTATTATAGACCAATTATTATTTTGGAGTTCGGATCATTCGATTTACCCAATTAACAAACTTATGAATGATGTATGATATAATATCCCAGTAGGTACATTGGGTTGATATGACTTCTATTATTATTTATACAAGCTACTACAGACTTTTTAGGTTATAGAAAACGTCCTGGAAGTCGTGATGTTTGAACTACTCAAGTCCGTGAATCCAGTGCTTCTAAGGCCCTACAAAAACAGTTGGCGAGCAAACCTCATAGTCATTGTGCAACTTGCTGTTGACTCAAAATAATTTTGGGTACCTTGTCTCTTGGATCTCATGTTAATGGAAATTAGGATCATATGCTTATTTCATCGGATTGGGTATATACCGATGATGAAGAATTTGCAAATGTCTTGATTGATCTGGTAGATTCGTGGGCTGAACTTAAGAGCATTTTGAAGAACCTTGAGCATCTCTTATTCCTGAATATTAATCACTGGCTTAACGTTCAGGATGACCCATCTTATCTGACCACCCATCTGTTAAGAATGATTTAAACATTTAAACTTTATTTACACGCTCATAGAATCGAAATCTTCCCAAGGTTTCGGATATCTGAGTTTTCATAGTCAGTCAAATTTGAGCTCCCATATTTTTTCTGTAAAGCCAATATCTAGATGAACAATTTTACTGAAGAAAATGGTGGCCTAGCTCTCTTTTGTGATTTTATAGACAATCTAAAACGCTGGGCATATATGACCCATCATTCCTGAAAGGGTTGAGATTTGTTTTGGAATTCAATTTCAATCGTTATTATAACACTATTTCTTAACCTAGATTGTTTTAGGAATTGGAGAGTTTTTTTCTGGAACACTGCCACTTTTTTGTCATATCGCAGGAATCTCCTTAGTTCTAAGACCCTTTTATGAATTTAAAAAGCATTTTATTTAGAATTTCATGTTGATTTTTTAAATGCAAGCTTCTCTATGTCATAACCTTTTTCATGCGCACTACTAGAATTTTGTACAATCAGAACATTTAGATGCATTATTAATTTGTTCGATCAATTATGATAATTATTCAATATCATAAAAACTAGGCTTCTTAAGCCTAAATTATTGCCTACATTTATTGCTTGGATTAATTTTAAATTCCAAGATCTTTTTAATTTTCAAGAATAATTATTCTGGAGTTGCAAGGAAAACCCTCTGGAATATTGATAAGAAATTCTTCGGAGTCTCCCCGGAAAATCTTTAGAATTTCAACGACATTTTTTTCCGAAATTCTGTGGAAGAGTTCCGAAAAATGTTAGGTAGAAATTTTGAAGAACTAGAAGAATCCGTAGAAGGATCCTAAATGCATATTTACGATGAAAATTCCAATAAACATCAAATTCCGAAGAATTTCCAGTATAAAATAGAAAAAAAATCCAGCTTACTTTTTTACAGAATCTCTAAAGATTTTTTTAAAATCCTGTGCAACTTTAATGAATCTTCAAAGGAAATTTCCAATGGATTTTTTTTTCGTTTTCCAAAAGAAGTTCTTAGAAATTTTAAGCAGTTTTTTTTTAATTTCCAAAAGAAATTATTCGGAATATGCCAAAATATTTCCAATGTAAATTCCTAAGATTTTCCAGTAGAAAATCGAAGAAAGCTCATCTAAATCACCAATAATGAATTTCCCGAGGAAATTCCGATGTTTTTACAAGTGGAAATAACGAAAAAAATTGTACTTTTGTAGTACTTGTAAAGGTTGTACTTTTGAAGCATTTCCAGTAGGAATTCCTTAAAAAATTAAATCAAAATTTTGAAGATTTTCTGAAGTGAAAATTCCTTAAACCTCACAAAGAGCGTAAAAAAGTATTCCGAAAATTTTTCATTTCAAAATTCCAAAATTGAAAAAAAAATCAACGGAAATATCAAAGTATTTCATGTGGCATTGGCTCCATATTCCAACTGGAAGTTGGTCTGCTTTTTTGTAAATGAAGAAGAATTTCTGGTGAAGATTCGGAAGAACTTGTCGAAGAAATTCATTAGAATGTTTTCCACCGAAAATTATATGTATTTCCCACAGGACTGTTTTTAATTTTCAGACAGACTTCACATGGAATTTTTTTCGGAGTTTTAAGGAAAATTTTTCGGAATTAACACTGGAGATTTTTTGTTTTATCATTATCATTATCAATTTGTAGCAAAATTTGCAAGCAAAATTTTTCAGAAAGAATTGTTCAAAAAAAATTCTGAATGCCAGCACTTTATCAAGATTGTATGAAGTAATGTCAAAGTTTTTACAGGAAATTTCTTTACTTGATTTTTCCTGAATATCCACAAAAAATTCTTTTGAATTTTTCTTCTTAAGATTTTTTCTTGGATTATTGTAAAAACATGAACATTTCTCAAAATTGTAGCTGCAGTCCACTGATGAAAAAGTGTCGGCGGCGTGATGCCAAAACCATCTGCGGCGGATTTTTTTAAAAATATTTTTCCATTTTTCCTATCCAATTTTTTTTTTGTGGAAATTGAGACTGAATCGCAACCTGTTTTTTCGTTTATTTATGTATGGATATAGGATCTTAGACTAAGATGGTTAAATAATGCAGATATGCATCGGCGTTGCGACCGACGCTACGTTATCGATTTTTCTCGATGCACACCTACGTCTTTTTAACGCTGAGTTGAAAAGACGCTACGTGGGCATCGGCATTAGATGCGCTTTGCGTTTAATGATTTAATCATTACATTTTAATGATTTGTATTTTTTACACCGCTATTGTTATTCACCAAAAATTTTTCGTGTAAAAAAAACCACGTGGTTCGAGAGCAACACCCCCCCTCCCCCATGTGGCTTATCGTGGTCATTTTCCAACCCCCCCCCCTCCCCCCATATATGACCACGTGGTTTCTGGACGGCCCCAGTAGTCCATTAGTAGAGAAGAAAGTTAAATATGGTTCCTTAAGTGGAGTAATGTCGAAGAAGTAAATATTTACGATTGAATCAACGTTAAATTAGTATTTAAACGACTCAATTGCAATTTTCAGATTTACATAATTCTAAATCGTTTATAAACCGGAATCTATTGTATACACTAAAAGAGTCAATAAAGGTTTGTCCCATACTGCATATACATATGACACATACTGGCTGGCAAACCATGATGTAATGAAACGTTGGTGCGATTTCGTTCGCAGCGCTTGACATGACGCATCGCCGTCGAACGATATTTATTCGTACATGGAGCCTAATGAATGAATCAGAATTATTTATAAACCTATTAAATAATTTATTTATTCGATCAAATTCTCAGAATTGGTTGTCTAATTCTGTAAGATTTTTTTTAAAGATTACTCTATCCAACCAACTGTTTCCGCCTTCAACTATATATTTTAAATTTCATAACCAGTGGTGAGATGTAAATTTCTTGTAAATATGGATTAATTAATGGTGGCATTCGAATTGCGCAAGTACCGCCGGATCAGAACTTGAAACTGTAAATACGCACAAATCGCTATTTCACAAGCCACTTCAAGGTCTGAAAAGCTTGAGCGAATGACCGATTATAGGTAGCCAAGCTCGGCCAAGCTGCCGGAGCATATGCGCCTACCACACGTCATAATCAATTTGCACTCAGCTGATTGCTCCACACACCAAGCCGACCAGCAGCAGCCCCAGGCCAATCACTTTCCTAAGAGACCGCGCGCCGAAGCTCGCTTTCGCATACCTACCCAGCTATACTATTTTGCTACTACCGACACCGACTGCTGCTGCACTCTTGACTGTCACTGCCCTAACCTCATCGGCAGACAGACGAGTTTTCGTAGCTATTTTTTTTCTCTTTTACTTTTTTCGCGCGTTTGCGAATTTTGTGTTGTGGTGTATGCATGCGAAGGCATTACGATACGCGCAAGGCGATTGACCCACTTTAGCCTCCAAAGCCATGCTTTCGACGTAGTCCAAAGTCGACCCTCGGCTAAACAGTCGAACGTAGCAAGCAATAGATTGATGCACAACCACCACTACTGCACCAAGCAAGCGCGGCAGTGGACAGTTTGTGAATGGCGATGCAAAGGTGATGGGGAGGTTTCGCCACTCCACTCTCACATTGACTGTACAAAACGATTCATGGGATAAATTTTCTTCTTTATTAAGTCTACATCTGCGGCGAGACAGTCCCTGTTGAGAAACAATCTTGCTTACAGCGCATTTTAGCAGTTATATCTACACTGTAAACAGGCCTCAGATAGCATGTTCGGTAAAGACACGGTTTTATCAAGCCAAATCTGGTAGTTCTATACTCGGGTTGTCTCGAGGAAAGAATGTTTTCAAATTCAGTTAGATATTTTTTCTATGCTCTGAGATAGAATATTACAGTAATATCCCGATTTTATCACCCCCCTGGTGAATTTTGAGGTGATAAAACAGGGTATGTGACAAAATTGGAAAAAAAAAATATTTCCAATTTTTTAATTCATTCCACAACTATGAATCATTTTATGTCTTGTAAAGGCCAAATGCGTGAACGGTACCCGTTATTTCTTGACGAAATTGCTTACAGAATATTTCCCAGGTAAGTCGTTCGTAATAAACTACAGGCGGTGAAAGTTATTTCATGAAAATCAATGTTGTTTGTGGTATTATTTACGAAAATAAAAAGAATGAACATTTTTTTTTGGGTGACAAAATCGGGTCGAAAACGTGATAAAATCGGGGTAGACAAAATCGAGGAGTGACAAAATCGGGTCAACACTGTATTGCATTTACCAATTTACCAATTTACTATATGGAAGTACGTGTTGGCATCGAAAGTTCTCAGTACAATCATGAAACTAACTTGAAACTGCGATAGGCAAATTGCAATCAGTGGTGCAATTTATCAACAATGCCTACTGAGTGTGATTCTTTTGTTTTGTATTTTTCTTTGCTCCTCTTTGTCTATGACGGTGCCTTTCAGTCAGAACGACAAAGCAGGAGTAGCGTAGCAAACTCGGTTTGCCAACAGCGGGCTGAAGCTGATGATCAGTCGGCACAAATTTCCTGTCACTGTCTTTCAAGTGATAGTATTCACCCATGCATTTATATAGGGCCGTCGCATTCACACAGCAGCGAGTGAACTGAATAGACTGTCAGTGCGGGCTGCGTGTGCAATGAGAAGAGGTCTCGCTTAACTTTTGAAAAGGACCTAAGTAACATTTTTTCATGAATTAATTTGAATACTCAATAGCTTTCATGTTGTTCTGTTGATTGCGCTATTCAATTTAATTCATGAAAAAAATGTTACTCAGGTCCTTGAAAAGTTAAGCGAGAGGTCTTTTCTTTACTTTATCTTTGATTGTTGCTGCTAATCATTTTCAGTTTTCACTGCTAGGAAGTGAGTGTGAAGAGGAAATGGTATCAATATCCAACAAATTTTAGTCACTGAGATTGAGAACTCGCACCACTGATTGCAATACGCTCATAAACAAAACCTTGATTAATTCATCGAGCGGCGATAATGCCTATCTTGTGTGAAAGAAAAGTAATAAAACTGCTTTAGCTGCGCGGTAACAAAGCAAGATCATGCTAAAGTTGGCTGGGTTTGATTCCCTGCCCGGTCTTTGGAATTTTCGGGCTGGAAATTTTCTTGTTTTCCCTGAGCGCATACAAGTCGTGTTAGCCTTATGATGATATACGATTTACGAAGCCCATAGTCTGATACGGCAAAATTTTCAATATAGAGGAACTGCCCTAATCTAAATCCCACTGAATATATAAGTAAGTTGCCATATATATATATATATATATATATATATATATATATATATATATATATTCATCTCATCGCGAAACAAAGAAATACTACACCAATTCCGTCGCTTCATTCTGTCAACATGCGTGCTTACTGCTGAAAAAAATCACAAAAAAATATTTCTTAATCAAATACCTTTCCATTGCTTTGTTTTGATGGTATAAACATCGGAGCCATGAGATGAAATCCAGGAAAGTGCCCCTTGCATGAGAAAGGCAGCATCTGCAAGGATTAATCTACATTTTTATACATTAACGTTAGTACTAACTTTATGGATATCCGGTGGATATACCAAGGAATTTTGTGTGAAAATTTCATAATATTTCCAGTAGAAAAAAAGTCCGATAATTTAAGGGAGGAACTTTCGAAGAATTTTCAAAAAAAAATTCCGAAGAATTTTCCAAGAAAGTTGCCGGAGGCCTTTTTTTAATGGTTGGATTATTAGAACACCATTTTCTGAATCTGAGAGCTCTATCGGAGTTTCATTGGAGTTCTAAAATTCTATTCCGAATCTTCCAAGAATTTTTTAAGTCTCCTCAATGTGTGTGTATGTGTATGTATGTGTGCGAACCAACTCGCCAACTCTTCGAGCACTTACCCTTACCCGAATTGCTCGCGATCTAATGCATTCAACGGGGAATCCTTGTCTCATTGTTTCCTTTTGAGAAATGTCCCAATCGGACAATGGCAGCGGTTCTCAACCTTTTTCTTGAGAGGTACCCCTTCGAACTTTTGCATGATTTGAGGTACCCCCTCTCTTCCAGGCTTCCAATCCTCTTGAAAACATAATTCCGAGCCCTTTGAAGGGAAGCTCCTTTAAGCTTTTGAGTCCCTTTAGAGTAGGCTTCCGCGCCTCTTTATTAGAGACTTCTGAGCCTCTTGTAGAGAGACTTCTGAGCCTCTTGAAGGCGGTTTTCGAGCCACTTAAAAGGAAGCTACCGTTGCATCTTGAAAGAACGCTTCTGAGCCTCTTGATAGTATGCTTCCAAGCCTATTGAAAGAAGAATTCTGAGCTTCTTGAAGCAAGACTCCCGAGCCTCTTGAAAGAAGGCTTCCGAACCACTTAGTAGACTTCCGAACCCCTTGAAAGCAGGCTTACGAGCCTCTTGAAAGAAGGCAACCTTACCACTTGAAAGGAGGCTTCCGAGCCTCTTGAAAAGAGGCTCTGAGCTTCTCGAAAAGAGCCTTCCGATCCTCTTGGAAAAAAGGCTTCAGAGACACTTGAATGGAGGCTTTTGAGCCTCTTAAAAGAAGGCTTCCGAGCCTCTTGAAAGAAGGCTTCCGAGCATCTTGAAAGGAGGTTTTTGAGTCTCAAGAAAAGAAGGCTTTTGAGCCTCTTGAAAGGAGGCTTCCGAGCCTCTTGAAAGGATTCTTCTAAGCCTCTTGGAAAGAGGCTTCCGAGCCTCTTGAGAGGAGGCTTCCGAGCCTCTTGAGAGGAGGCTTCCGAGCCTCTTGAGAGGAGGCTTCCGAGCCTCTTGAGAGGAGGCTTCCGAGCCTCTTGAGAGGAGGCTTCCGAGCCTCTTGAGAGGAGGCTTCAGGCCTCTTGAGAGGAGGCTTCTGAGGCCTCTTGAGAGGAGGCTTCTGAGCCTCTTGAGAGGAGGCTTCTGAGGCCTCTTGAGGAGGAGGCTTCCTGAGCCTCTTGAGGAGGAGGCCTGAGGCCTCTTGAGAGGAGGCTTCTGAGCCTCTTGAGAGGAGGCTTCTGAGCCTCTTGAGAGGAGGCTTGAGGCCTCTTGAGGAGGAGGCTTGAGCCTCTTGAGAGGAGGCTTGAGGCCTCTTGAGGAGGAGGCTTCGAGCCTCTTGAGAGGAGGCCTGAGCCTCTTGAGAGGAGGCTTCTGAGGCCTCTTGAGAGGAGGCTTCCTGAGCCTCTTGAGAGGAGGCTTCTGAGCCTCTTGAGAGGAGGCTTCTGAGCCTCTTGAGAGGAGGCTTCTGAGGCCTCTTGAGGAGGAGGCTTCCGGAGCCTCTTGAGAGGAGGCTTCTGAGCCTCTTGAGAGGAGGCCTGAGCCTCTTGAGAGGAGGCTTCCGGGCCTCTTGAGAGGAGGCCTGAGCCTCTTGAGAGGAGGCCTGAGCCTCTTGAGAGGAGGCTTGAGCCTCTTGAGAGGAGGCCTGAGGCCTCTTGAGAGGAGGCTCTGAGCCTCTTGAGAGGAGGCCTGAGCCTCTTGAGAGGAGGCTTCCTGAGTCTCTTGAGAGGAGGCTTCCTGAGTCTCTTGAGAGGAGGCTTGAGGCCTCTTGAGGAGGCTTCCGAGGCCTCTTGAGAGGAGGCTTGAGCCTCTTGAGAGGAGGCCTGAGCCTCTTGAGAGGAGGCTTCTGAGCCTCTTGAGAGGAGGCCTGAGGCCTTTTTGAGAGGAGGCTTCTGAGCCTCTTGAGATGAGGCTTGGAGCCTCTTGAGAGGAGGCTTCTGAGGCCTCTTGAGAGGAGGCTTGAGGCCTCTTGAGAGGAGGTTTCAGGAGCCTCTTGAGAGGATGCTTCTGAGCCTCTTGAGAGGATGCTTCCTGAGCCTCTTGAGAGGAGGCTTCTGAGGCCTCTTGAAAGGAGGCTTCCGAGCCTCTTGAAAGGAGGCTTCAGAGGCCTCTTGAAGAGAGGCTTCCAGAGCCTCTTGAAAGGAGGCTCTCCGAGCCTCTTGAAAGGAGGCCTGAGCCTCTTGAAAGGAGGCTTCTGAGCCTCTTGAAAGGAGGCTTCTGAGCTCTCTTGAAAGGAGGCTTCTGAGCCTCTTGAAAGGAGGCTTGAGCCTCTTGAAAGGAGGCTTCTGAGCTCTTGAAAGGAGGCTTCTGAGCCTCTTGAAAGGAGGCTTCCGAACCTCTTGAAAGGAGGCTTCCGAGCCTCTTGAAAGGAGGCTTCCGAACCTCTTGAAAGGAGGCTTCCGAACCTTTTGGAAGAAGGAAGCCTAACTACTTGAAAGGAGGCTTCCGAACCTCTTGAAAGGAGGCTTCCGAACCTCTTGAAAGGAAGCTTCCGAGCCTCTTGAAAGGAGGCTTCCGAGCCTTTTGGAAGAAGGCAGCCTAACCACTTTAAAGGAGGCTTCCGAGCCTCTTGAAAGGAAGCCTTCGAGATGCTTGGAAGAAGGCTTCCGAGAGGCGTAAAAGGATGCTTCTAATCCTCTTGCAACGAAGCAACCGAGTTTTAGTGAAAAAAAATCATTTTGTTCATTCGACGTTTTGTTCGTTTGATCTTTTGTTCCGCAGCCCTTCATACATTGTGCTGATTGTGGAAGGCAGGATTCAATTGAGATTTATTTATCGCATTACATATTATGTACAATATAAATTTTTGAAATAGAAAATACACAATTATCAAAACTTTATCAATGAAGTTTGATTGAAATTGTAATGTGTCCGCCATTACGCGTTTTTGTCCGAGGTACCCCCTAGGGCCAGCGAAGGTACCCCCAGGGGTACATGTACCTCAGGTTGAGAACCGCTGGACTATGGGAATAGAAGTTATGGCCAAAATATATTTTTTTAACCTAAAACTCTAGTCTCGCCCGCTTTTTGGGCAAATCGGACTAAGGGCTCAAAAGCTATGACCAAAATACGATTTCCAAGACGCGCGAGAAAGACACCATTACCGTTAGCTGATTAGTCGGGGGTTGTCAACATTATGGCGGCTGATCAGTGTAACGAATTCTTAATTTTGTCACGTTTCTGACCCGATTTTGTTACCCAAAAAAAAATAGCTGTTGTGTTGCTCTCGTAGTGCGATACTCTCAAAGTTTTTTTTTCCAAAACGTAAACAATGCTTTAGGTGGGGCTGATGCATAGTGCACTGCTGAAGAAAGCCGATTATAAAACTAATTCTAGACAATTCCTTGCTTGGTACTTTGCATAAACAGTTAGAACTGTGCCAACTACCTGATATTATTACGCAATCATTCATAAGTACAATTATTGGATGCTTATTTTTAACTCTGCCTGCATTGAAGTTTCATAATTGGTACGTGCATTTGATTCCACTCCTCTCTATATCGATCAGCTGTTGTGAATCCTCTCAAAACTCTCACGTGTTTAAACTTCCCGAGTTGAAAGAATATTTTTTCGGTATCAAAATACTTTTTACAAGCAATAATAGATCTTAATTATGATGAAGGTATTTGTCAAGTAATTTGACTTGAAATTATTCACATGAAATGATGTTGAAAGTTTATCTAATGGAACATACGATCCATTGTATCTTTCGATTATTGAATGAGAAAATGTTTGTACGATTGGTGCGAATGATGATAAAACTAAATATTTATACACTAATTGAATTATTTATTTGCGAAATTATGAAGAAAATGGTGTATCGAACCATAAAAGGTTGATGCTTGAATCGCTTGTGTTTGTGGAAGCCGTAATGTAGGCAATTAGTTTTGGTACGGCGAAAGAAAACGATTCCCATTCACAAACTAGTGGTAACTGGGGTAATATGCACTCCCTGGGCAAAACGACCTTTTGGCATTTTTTGCAAAGTTCCAGGAATATTTTCAAGAATGTTTTCTACTGGATTGATAGTTCGAGATCCGAACTACATGTAATGTGGTAAATACTCTGGAAAAACTGTCGAAAATGTACTCAAAAATGCCAAAGGGTCCTTTTACCCTGGGGGTGCCAATTACTACAGTTTCCTCTACATGACGTTTTAGGTTGTGGGAGGGTACATGTCTGAGCGTTAAGGACTTTATAAATTTTAGAACCCTACCATACATTCAGCATTACTAGAGGCTTGGTGTGGGTTGATAATGGTCAAGTTTAGCTTTATGTAATATGCGAATGAAACTTAACCGCTGAGTGGATTAACCTGTTTTACAAAGATTCTCAGGAACCTAATCGCAAGCATTCTATCCGCTGCTTTCGGTCATTTTCTCCAGTACGGGTTATTGGTGAGAATGTTTTGATTTTAGAGTTTCACCTATACTAACGTAGTGGTACAAATCGAAAGCGCATGCCAACATTTGGCTACGGGTGCCTCCAGTATTGTCCAAAAAAAGTTTTAATTAAATATGTCGCTATACTAATGAAAATCTATATGAATTTCTGTCTGTCTGACCCTTATAGACTCGGAAACTACTGAATCGATTTGCGTGAAAATTTGTATGCAGAGGTTTTTGGGGCCGGGGAAGGTTCCTAAGATGGTTCAAGATGTTTTTTGGAAAGGAGGGCTCCCATACAAATATCTGCATAACTCGAGAACAAATCAGAAAATAAATCAATTTTAGTCGAAACGAAGTTCGTCGGGTCTGCTAGTTGTGAAATAAAAATGATAGCTGACATAGTGTGGTTGTTATCCATTCATCAGATGTGCGGAAGCATGTATGTTTCTTTCAGAACACTTTTTTATTAGGCAAAAGAAAAAACTCTAGCCCAGCCTGCCTGCATAAGTCAACAAAACATGTCTGCTAAAAAACCGAGTCAAAGTGATTTTTCACGCAAGAGAATTGCATTTAATAGTTTAAGAAGTGTATAAATTTAGCGTAATGAAGCAGACATATGTTTGATACACTTTTTTAAAGAAGCAGTGGTTGATAACTCCCTACAAATCGACGTATTATCGCTGAAATATTGATTAGTTTGCGTGATGAGCCAATGTTACATCAAGGGCCAACATTACTGCCGGTTACCCTATATCGCTCGGAAACTTAATTTATCGAAGGCCTGTTTCATTTTTTCGCTGTTAAAAATTGATCTATTGGCTTTTTTTCAGAAAAATTATTTAATCTCTTTAAGGGGAATGTCTTCAACTGTCTAAGGGGTCGTTCAATAATTACGTAAGCACATATGACACTTTCTTACTCTTCATATAAACAAAAAATATTTGTGTGGAAAAAAACTTACAAGGGGGAGGGGGGTCCGAAAGACCCGGAAAAAAGCTTACGTAAGATGCTAAGATGCGTTTAGTACTTTCCATTTAATTCCACCATGTTTTGTTATCTTTATAGATACGTATTTCGACCTCAACTGTGAGGCCGTCTTCAGTGTCTCGTACTTAACTCGACTATTTTTTTTTTGGCTTTATTAGAGGCTTGCAGTCCTGGGCTGGCTCAATTTGTGTCGTGTTTTGTTGCTGTCCGGCGTGCTCACTGTAAAAAAAAAATCATTAAAGTGAGAAATAAAACCAATTCTTTGTTTTTGAATGGTATTGATTTGGGTACATGGTATGAATTCAAGGAGCAGTTTTCCTATATTGATCTATTTTTACCATTTTTTCGCACAGCTGTGTAAAACAAGTTATAATGCATCATCAGAACCATTGCCCCCACCCGCGCTTGAAGCTTTTTAAAATAAATTTATCATGGGGTATAGCCTCCCAAATCAGTTCTTTATCATGACAACTTGCGAAAAAAGTCTCTCACGGTATGCTAGATGCGACATATCGTAAATCTATACAGAGATGATAAATGAAAGATTTTTTCATTCTCTTTTGGATTCAATCCCTGATTTTTTGCATTACGGAATCCATTACAACGGAACAACTTCAGCAGCACGAATTCGGTGAATCACGCAACATTCTCACATTACTTCATTATTTGCTCGATCTTAATTTCCGAGTTCCATTCAATTGCAAACAGTTAGATTCGTCATTTTTTGAATTTCGTTCAAGCTTCCTTCTCGCCAACGTCATGTCACGTGATCTGAATAGAATCAACCAAGAAACAATCAAGATGTAATTTCGTCATACCGTCATTAAACGATCCATAACAGTCAATCTCAAACCGCCCATAAGATAAACAACAGTTGACCTCCCTTTGTGTTGTGGCTGGCTTCTCATATCGGATCAGCAGACGCGGAGCGGTGGCACGGCAATTCATTACCATTATTATATCATCAGGGGGAGCAAAATCTGGTAGTGTCTATCCGCTAACGAGGAACATATGCACTAACTGGCTGACCCCCGCATCTAATTCCTGGTGCGGCTGAGCGGTAGTACGTACATCTACCGCGTACTCCGCCGTAGAACGTGTGCTAGAACAAACCCGTCGCTAAATTGGCACTAATATGGCGATAACATTTCTGCCGTAATTATCACTATCAGATTCACTGCAACCGGAGTTCATCACTGTATTGTTTGTATGTCATGATGCAGCCATACGAGCAGCGTTTCAAAATAGAAGAACATCATCTGAAATTTTTTTTTGTTGCAGGTAAGCTTCAAGCCCTTTTGTATTATTGTGGCAATGTGCTTCCGAATTTTCACGGTGTTAATACAAAAGATTGCTCCAAATCCGTATCGCCCGAAAAGATTGTTTCAGTTCTTAATCCAGCTTGTAATATATTTCTCTATAACAAACAATAACCCGATTAGAAGAACATAACAAAAACTGAACACAATTTTAACACATTGTGATATTAATTTCGAAAAAAAAAATGTTTTTAGTAGACACTTAGTAGTTTTTATCATAATAGGAATGAAAAATATTCATCTGTTTAGTATAATATGAAATAATCATCATTTGTCACTATGAATCAACAAAAATTGAAAATAACCCAAGCGGCATTGACTTTTCACGCTCGATTATTAATGGATGGTGGAATATGAGGGCAAATTTTGCATTTCCGAGCGTCTGATCAGGCCAAGTAAAAAACGACAAAGGAGCTATCTAGTACGGAGTGACGATGAACTTCACAGTAAAATGAATATTTCTTTCTGTCACTATATCTAATCGATCATGGGTCATTTTGCTGAATTTAAAAAATGATGAAGAAAAAATAATATACTAAAAAAATACTAAGAAATACTAAAAAATAACTATCAGAGGCATCAATGAAAACAAAGAGATAACCAGCACCTGTCAACTTTTAATGATTTAACTTTGCTGAGTCGCAGCTAGCGTCAAATTAAAAATATGAACTCCAATGACTTGAGTTTAACTACCAAACAGCCATGTTTGAATTCTGAAGAAAAGTTCCTAATCAGATTCAACGGATCTTCAACTGTGTCGGATAAAAAAGTCGTAGGCTCACAGGTCATATACGGTTACTACTCCGATTATTGATCTCATAGCTCCTATTTTCATCCAATCTAAAACAGAGAAATAGCCCTTTGATTTGTTTATTTATTTTTTATTTTTGTAATTTTGTTTGCCTTATTCTTCTGTTTCGAGATGAGAAGAATTTGTTACAATGGAATGGATAATGGAATAGTTTCCAACATTTTATTTTTTTAATTTAATGCTCTTTGGAATATATAATCATAATGTAGTAACTTTTCATTCTCATTTTGTGTACAGCTAAAATTTTTAGTCAAAGGGACACTCGTAAACAAGTGGTTCGTAAAAAAACAGGAAAACAATGAATGAACCACTTTTCCATGCATTATTAATATGCAATAAATCACCTCTTTACCCTTGCCTCGCCTAGCTTGCTCACCACATGTGTTCGAGTTATAGTTTGAACGGCATATTGAACCCTTACGGTATGTCATCCGGTGGCGGCACTAGGAAGAGAGTGAGGTTAATTTGCTTTGATTTGCAACCGATTAACCGCAACCGGTGTGCAAAGAACGATTGGCGAACGGGTGACTATTACTGGCCGGGTTATTTTGGCTAATTACGTATTAATTGGGGGCGAGCAAACGAGCGGAGAGGTCAGGAAACACAAAGGCATCAAGGAAGCCGTTAGTATTAACCGTTTAGTTCAGTTCAGTTAGTATCAGTTTAGACTTTTCTTATATGTGTTTGATTATCTCGTATAATAAAATTGTTGAGCTTTTTACAGTACAGGAGGCTCTGAAGCCCATGAAGTTATATAACAATCTACTCAACTCGTCGAACTAACAAAATTTATGTCGGTCCGTATGTATTTTTTTTTTTTTTTTTTTACAAGGGAGAATGCATTTACACACTAACCCAGTACACGTGCATTGTAGTTGCCAAACTACCACACGGAAGTGTACTGGAGTGTCGGACTCGACCATACCGGTAATACCAACTAAACTCCCTTGGGCTCCACCATCGTTTCCCCCAGGAACTACCTCGCAGTACTACTTCTGGGGGGACGGCAGTACTAAGCGTACTCACTCATTATCGCTCACACAGGCACTCGTCCCACGCGAGACTGACTTGGGTGCTCGCACACCATTCACTCCATTTGAGTCTTATTTGGATGCTCTCCCGGACGCTCCGCTGCCATGCCTCGAGGTGTCAATAGCGGTAACTGCCTGGGCCTACAGATATTGCGCTACGACACTCTGCCTCAGCACGAGCAGATCAATCACACCACTGCCGAAGCAGACCATACGCTACCCTGCCGAAGCAGGGACACTCCCCATGCACCACATGTGCACAACTGTAGGTGTGTGGGTACAACCCACTGCTACCCTGCCGCCGAAGCAGCTTCTCCAAAGACCATTCGCTCCATGTGACCCTTTTCGGGTGCTCACTCTAACACTCCACTGCAATGCCTCGAGGTGTCGATGGGATACCTCGACTCCTGCCTCAGCATGTGCAGTCCATACTCACACTTCTGCTGCGCTTCGAGGTGACAATAGCGGCAACACGCTATTACACTCCTGCCTCAGCACAACCAGATCACTCACTCCCTGCCGAAGCAGCTCACGCGCTACCCTACCGAAGTAGGTACACTCCACAACTTATTCTAACACTCCACTGCCATGCCTCGAGGTGTCGATAGCGGTATGTGGGGACCAATCAACGATACTACGCTACGACACTCTTACCTTAGCATGTGCAGTCCATACTCAGACTTCTGCTGCGCTTCGAGGTGACCATAGCGGCGGCGACACGCTATGACACTCCTGCCTCAGCACAAACAGATCACTCACTCCCTGCCGAAGCAGCTCACGCACTACCCTACCGAAGTAGGGACACTCCACATGCCAATTGGCACTCCCTCCCTGGGCTTGTGCTTTTGAAGCGGCACACAGTCGCTTTGATAGAGTCCGCTTACGGGCACTTGTGGTTTTTTGGGAGGGATTTTAGCAGAGCCCACTGCTAAATCCCACCACGCCCTAGGCAGTTCTCCCTGACTCGCAGACAGCTGGGGAGGGGTCGTCAAGCCCTTGGACATCATGCTGTTCCTGCTGTCCCTGCTGCCCCCAACGGTCCGTATGTATGTGTGTGCGTGTATGTATACGTGTGTGCGCATACAAGCCAAACACATTTCGATTAGGCCTCTTGCCGGTAATGTCGCCTTTTTCGTGCAATATAAAAAATATGTTGCATGCATCATAACTGTTGAATCCATAGCCCGATACGGTCCATTTTCACGTCTTTCCCATAAATTGTACTCAACGAGGGACACAACCTAGTTGATCACTATTAAATGTTATCACGATCGGCTGCGCCTAAAAGTTGTGAAAATTAAAAATGGCATCAATCCAAAAACTTGATGATGAATCTGAACAAATATTTAATTTATAATCAGCTTAACGTTTATTTTTTTAAGCAGAATGTTGATAATAGACTAGCTCGGTGGTCTTGTGACTATCGCTTCTGCCTAAGAATCCTAGGCTCATCCTTTTAAACCTTTTAAGCTGTCTAACAAATAGCGCATTTGTTTAACTTGATCATTCAGACGTCTACATTCCTGCATCACCAATCTACGTCCAATTAGTGTTCTCTGCGCCTTCCCAAAAAAAATTTAAAAGCTTTCTAAAAAACAAATGACGGTATATATCGCAAATAACAGGATTTTGTCAGATTTCCAGGCCTGATTTCGCCGCGGGCAAATGATCAAACCGGCAGTTCTTCGAGTATACGATGACCTGGGTATGACCGTCGATAAAAGAGGCTCTGGTATACTCCCTAGTAGCATATTCTGAACAGATTTGGTTGTAGCAACTTAAATGTAACCAAATTCGGTCACATATCAGTTGCGGTAACTAACTTACAACATGTGTGCTACTCGGGCTGCTGTTACTTGGAGAAGCCACCCCTCAAAACAAACTAGTGAATAAACTTCAAACTCAGTTCAACTTTTCCACTGACGCCGTAAACCTAATGGGGTCGTAACACAACCGGTTTTCGGAGGCGATTGTTACTCTAACAGCGTTGAGGTGCCGTCTGATGTACCGCAAGGCTCATTCCTTGGTCCACTACCTTTCAGCTGTTACATCACCGATCTACCAACGGTACTGATGTATTGCTCAATTCAAATCTTCGCTGATGATGAGCTTTACATTACTCGGCTTGGCCCTGGCGCACGAGAAGTTGCCAGAATGGTGAATGCGGACCTTAAACATGTGGCAGACTGGTTACGGCGAAACAATCTCCGAGTAAATCCGGCTGAAAGCAAGGCCTTGTTCATCACAAGCCGAGACGTCGTATTTACTCCACCCGTTCCTGGAATCATATTGGATGATCCGATCATCAATTGGTCAGATAAAGCAAACAACCTCGGATTCGTTTTTCAAAGCGATTTACAATGGGATGAACTGCCCAAGTAATCATTAGCACTATATTACGCCAAACCGCCATATAGGGCCACTATACGGCTATTTAAAAACTTATAAGCATTAAAGTAGCACTATATGGCCGATTTGGCGAAATATAGTGCTTATTGATTACTTGGGTGATTACTCAGCAATGTGGTAATATATATGCCAGCCTGCGCTCGTCTCGTCGTCTATCAAGCTAAAGCTCTTCATATCCCTGATCCTGCCGCATTTCATGTTCGGTGATATATTACATGTCCATCCGAGTGCACACTCATTACAAAGACTTCGAGCGGCGCTGAATTGCTGTGTACGCTACGTCTATGGATCACGATCGTGTGAGTCACCTGCAACGTTACCTTATTGGATGCCCTTTAGAATACTTCTATGCGCATCGCTTCTGAGAAACCTGGTAATAACTCAGTCTCTTGGGATATTACATGGAAGGCTTATTCAGTCCCGTGGTCGACGTTGCAGAATCTTGTGGTCCCGACTATCAATTCGTTATGTTAGTTTGCTGTTCGTTCGAGGTGTGTTAAACTGGAATTCGTTACCACACAAACGTTCTTTGTCGGAAGCTAGTTTCAAGAATGACTACATCGATAGACTAATTAATGACAATAATTTAAGACAATTTAAGAAAAGATACATCCAAATCGAAGATAGTAATTTTAAAATTTTATTTCCTGTTGACCAGGGAATCAATATTTGAGCAACGCCTAACAATATATCCTTTATCTACTGACAAACGCACTTCGCAACAAGCCTTTATCAGAACTCGAACACAATATGACAAGAATTATTTCCATTACATGTTCTGATATTTCCGAAAATTCGGTGCTATTTTTGTAATCAGAGTTAGATTCTTGAATATTCGCATAACAGCAGTAACTACCATAACATAAAACCTTTATTATGGATGTTTAAGCATTCTTTTGTTCTTCAAACATCTTTAGCGACAAAAGTCATTACGGATTCCAGAAATTCTTACAAAATTTCAATGTTTCAAGCAAATATCACCAAGAAAACTTATTATTGTCCAATTTTTTTAAAATCCTAACAAGTTTATAGAAACTTGAATCTACTAGGGGGTCGTACACTAATTACGTAAGCACTTATGGGTGGGGGGGGGGTCTGCCATTTTCTTACGCTCCATATAAATAAAAAAAAAATTTTAGTCTTTGTTATCGTGATTTTTTATATTTACAATAAGTTCATCACGTATAAATAAAAAATGATTTGTATGGGAGAAATCTTACATGGGGGACGGAGGGTTGAAAAGCCCAGAAAAATTGCTCACCTAATTAAAGTACGGCCCCTAGACTTGCTCTGTTTGAGAAGCTTTTGAAGTAGCCACCAAAACAAATCAAAATATCAATCACAGTACAATTTTGGTCCATATAAAAGTGGCTAAAATGAAAATCATCCTTATGAAGAAAAATTGATGTGGTAAACTGTGGGTCTTTCCGGTACCGTTTACAGAATGTAAGTTGTAACCTGCCGATATTCAATCTACGAATTATCTTACACTTTTGTCTAAGGTATAAAAAATCTAAATTATGTCAAGATACTTGTGAATCATGTGTAGGTCAATATAACCCGAAAACAGTTTACATATATGCATACTGTAAGAGGGATAAATCATTCTATATTATATTATCTTTAGATAAACTATGTTCTTTTTCATATGTTTCGCATACATTTACGTGGACTGGATCAAACGAGGGAAATCACGCGGAAACGGCGCGAATTCAATTTTGGTCGGCATGAATTATATTTCAGCCTCCCCGTAACAATTCTGAGAAATAAGGTGCCTAAGTCAATTGTTATCCATCGATAATACATACACGCATATTTGAACATGTGCTATTTAATATAACACATTTCGTCCCACATTTTAAAATATCTCATCAGTCGTTCATAATTCTAGAATTTTCCGGATGAATCTGGTTCAAGGTACTGTTGTTTGCTTTACACCGATCCATAAACCGTTGAGAGGAAATATGGTAAAAACAGATTTTATTATCTTTTCTTACTCCGGGTCCAATGACTACAGCCATGGACCGGTGAATGTCACGTGGAACTAAGATTGACTCATTTTTCATGTGCAAAAAAGGCAATGGAACAAAACACGAAGAGTATGGTGGGCACTCCGATGCCGGTTCCACGAGGCAAGTTACCTATGCTGTGCAAACGCAAACCAAAAATGAATACAAAAGCCACCAATTGCGCGCGCACTTCTCTCCGCCTCGGAGTACTCTCTTCCAGTATTGATTCCCGGTTTAATACAATCGTACGATCTGTGGGATAGCGAAATATCTCGATCTAGAGAGTGCGGCCTTCATTCATAAAAATATGGTTTATGGTGCATCGCATGCATGTATGTATGAAAGATAGCTTTTTGCTCAGATATATTTTCTCATCGGAGAGTAGTTTCCGTTTTGCGTGACAAACAACATCGGTAAATTCTTGCTTTTAAATACATTGATTGTGTGACATATGGAGAATGTTCAGCCAAATACATACATAATTTATTATGATTGTAGGGTAATTCGCCAAATGTTGAACGGCTAATTTCTTCGCCTATTGTTGAACGCACGTGCATTTCTTATGGGCGTTCAACAATAGGCAAGAATTTTAGCCGTTCAACATTTGGCGGTTTCCCCTATAACATTTCGGCGAAAACTATTCCTCGGAATTTATTTTCGCGGTTGAACATTTGGCGGTATGTAACTTTTCGCGGAATGACATTTGGCGGATTGTACCTTTTCGCCGAATGACTTTTGGCGGAATGTACCATTTCGCGGAATGCCGTTTTGCGGAATATTGCATTTAGCAGATTGTTTTTTTTCAGTTAAGAATGGTGTATATTTCTGCAGATTGTCATATTGTCAGATTAGCATAATATGTAATGGTTTCTTCTTTTGCTTCTTTGTGGAATTACATTCCCCATTGGGACAATGCCGACTCGCAGCGTGTTCGCGGGTCTACAATAGTGTTTCTTTATTTGACGCTGATGCCTCATTTGAATAATTAGCGTTTCAGACTCAGAACTGTAGGTCGTATTTAACGAAACTTGAGGTACTACATATGTTAGATTTGAAATTTCTTCAAACTGAAATATTATTTATTCAGAACTTTAGCTCAAAAAGTCTAGGATTGTCTCATTGCGCAAGCTCTGTGCAAGTTTGTCTTGCGGTCAATGTTATAGAAATCTTAAAGGATTGTGATACTATCTGCAATTTTCTTGTTTTTTTTTTTTAATTTGATATAAGCATGTGCGAAGCTGTAGTTCAGAATCATGCATTGGGTAAACCCGGCTGAGATGCCGCACTTTAGAGATCTGGTACAACAGACTTGATTTATTAGCGTAAATGTATGTGAGAGTGTGTCTGTTGTAGCGAATTACGAATCCGCATTTGGGCAGTTCAAATTTTAAAAATGTTCAAAAATTCCAACTCTCATATGTCCAAACAAATCCTGTGGTTAACTCATTAGTTTCAGTCCAAAACCTAAGTTTGTATGGAGTTCTGGGAATGGTCAGTCTGAAAGAAGTTGATCGGTATCGAAAATTTCTATTCAATTACTTCTCTAGCTTGTGCTTCCAGATGCAATCAAAGTTATATCTTTTGAACAGCATAGCCATTGAAGCGCGATCCAGTGTTGCGCAGTGTTATTATTAAGTATGAAAATCATGTAATATACGAAGACCAAGATATTGCAAGGAATTGGGAGAAGAATCCTACTCAAAATATCACAATAATGATAAACGAATCCATTTACGCTCCAATCCTTCGTTTTCGATTGTTATTGAAAAGACTACATGTTATGAATTAAAAGAGCAGATACCCTCCGAAGGAAAAACTGGTATGGATGAACATTACAATGAAGAAGATAAGGCCATCTTAGAATGTCAAACAGGTTTAAAAAAACGTCGTGGATATAGAAAAACGCAATATGTGCAATTTTGGACGATTTATGTAATTGATTGTAGGAGAAAAGTATGTTTGCGAGTTTTTCTACTTAGCTTTCTACAAATAGTAATCATGTGTCTGTTTAGTCTCTTTCATAATGCCATTTCTAATTATATTTTTGTAACAAATTGAATAAAATATAGCCAAAAGTCCAAAACATATTCAGATGTCCAAAGTACCATCGTTACCCTATTGTTACACAATAGAAACAAGAAATGTTTCATGCGTTGAATTTGTTTGTTTTTGGGTTGAAATACAAATATAAATGATTATACTTTTCTAAAATAATGTCGTTCATCGCCAAAAAAAATAAAATCTCACTTCTCCAACAGTTCCCACGTGAGGTGTCTTTCTCATCTCACCCGGATTTGTCTTTTTTTCAAATGTAAATAGTACAGTCCGATTTTATTTGTTTTGTAAATGGCTTATATACTATGTAGTAGGATCCAAACTATCAAAAACCATAAGTAGAGTTTCAGATTTACGTATGTTCGTTTATGCATGTTTGCCAACTTACTTTGCAACCACAGATACTATTTTGCTGAATTTTTGGATTTCGTTATTAACAAAAATAACAGGCCAAGTACATTTAATTTGTATTTTATATAAGGGAAGATTCATTAATTACGTAACGCAAAAATTTGCCATTTTCAACTCTCCTCCTCCCTATGCCACATTTTTTGTATGAATCATTAAAATTTTTTGTATGGAATGTCACACTTCGAGCAACCCCCCTCCCCCTTTAAGCGTTACGTAATTTATAAATGCTACCCAATGAAGTGGAAAAGTGGAATACAAATTTATATTTCACACATGTTCGGTATGAATTTTGTTCTCGCACGGATTCAATTTAAGGCTGCGCGGGAATGGTGCTGATTTGACGTGGAAATTATTTTACTCGTACCCACCCTGTAAATGCTTATTTTGACTATTTTTCCATTTCAAAAACGTTTTGAAATTCAATGATGGCCAGACTTTTGCTCAATTTAGACCAACTGATGTCTTTTTCCCATTGCACCACGTTTTTTTTTTTTTGGGTTAAATGTTTAAATATGGTTTCTATCTTAAAGTTGACACTGAATAAGTAATAGAAACGGCTGAAGCAATAAAGCAATATCAAGTTTTTGGCAGAAAACTTCAATTGTTTATCGTTAAAATGCAATACAAGCTTTTCCATAAGAAAAATACTTAATCCATTCCTTTAATTCAAGTTTAATTTAACCCTCTCCTTCCCACGACTTTTTTCAAAGATTTGAATAGAAAGGATTCACCTTTGAGAAAAATGCTAGAACAAAAGTTATTATTAACATTATCTTTATTACAGAGATTTGCAGCCCTAGGCTGGCTTATTTCTAGCAGAACAAAAGCAATTTGGCTTAGCTGAAATTAGTGGAAAACGAAAGAAAAAAAACCCAGATTAATCCACCTAGCAGTGATAGAGCCTTTCTCGTGAGTTATAAAAATAGTATTTTGGCCCTAACTTTTGAGCCCATAGTCCAATATAACCAATTTTCAATAGGAAACAATGGGACATCGCAACTTGTTGCGAGCAAATCAGTTAAGGATAAGTGCCTAAAAAATGAGTGAGAAATTATCACGCGCTTGTTTTTGGTATAAAAAATTGTATTTTGGCCATAAATTCTGAGCCCATAGTCCGATCCGGCCAATTTTCAATAGAAAACAATGGGACAGTACTATGCGTCGAATGCAACTTGTTGCGAGCAAATCGGTAAAGGATAAGTGCCCGAAAAATGAGTGACAATTTTGCATTGTTTTGCGCGCACACACACACACATACCTATAAAAAGTTCACTTTCGGAGCGAACATATAGCATTTACGTATACTTTGTATACGAGAAAGGCAAAAATGATTGTAAATCAATAGTTCCACCATCGTTTTCAATATTTTTACTATTCTAACGCAAAATTGTTTATTTGAGCAGTCTGTTTCATTAAGCATTAAGATGTGCCAAATATTGCTTTTTGCTGTTGTTGAAACCATTCGATGAATGTTGAAAGGTGCAAAAAATGATGGAACTCTTCAGCTACCATGGAAAGGAAACAGTTAAAGGTCAATGTAATTTTTTACGCCCAAAAATATATTGAAAATTATTGGAACAAAGTCGGACGAATCTCAGGCGAATGTCAATGGTTGAAGCACTTTTTTGATTTTTATGTTTACTTCAACTTGACTCCAGTAGCAGCATTAGAAACAATTAACATATCTTCTAACAGTCAAGCAATATCGAGCAAAACTGCAAAACGAAATCCTTGTATTCCCTTCTAATGGCAATGCAATTACAGTCCAATGAACTTTCGCTTGGTTTCTCACGGCGCCGTTCGTTTCTCAGCCGTTCAATAACCTTCTTTTGCTGCACTACACATTCAACCTTTTGCCGATCCTAGCAACTGAAACTAACAAGCGAACAAGTTACCACCGAACTAGCTATTCACCGTCATATCACACATAACTTGTTCACCGTGCAAAACCCATTCATATTGCTACATCATTCCTCTACCCGGAGTTATGGTTTAGAGCTTGATGTCGTGCATATGTCGCAAACTCTACGCTCAACATTACTAGGTATCAGCTAGTGAGGTGGTTGCAGCATTGCTAGAACCACCCTGCCGCGCCATTTAAACTATTTTATGGGATAAGCACCTTCCGGCACGTGCCCGACTTGTTGCTCACCTGTTGATTTTTGCACCGGTGCTAACTAATGTATATTCTAACATGTTTCAAGTCTAGATTACATGCATATTAATTCTTTCTCTTTCTTCCCTTGCAGATTTGAGCTACGTGGATTATTAGCGATATGGAATTCATTGCTAGCAATGTTCAGCATAATGGGCGCCTGTCGGACAGCGCCAGAACTGGTACACGTGCTGAGGCATTACGGTCTCTTTCATTCCGTGTGTGTTCCAAGGTAAGTCAATGTCAGCCAGCGAAATGGTGTTATCACTAACAAATGGACTGATACTCAACCAAAAAAAAAGTACAATGTTTCTGTGCTCCAATGAATCATGCCCATTCACAGTGCAAACTCATCAGTTTTATGTTTAGCAATCTCTACGTTTTATATAGCGCCAGACGAGTGGATTTTTTTCTTCAAAAGTCCCATAGATAAGCATCGATTGATATTAAGTGGATTAATTATGAATTTTGTGCAGCTGGTTATTTGTTTTGGGAATCTATAGTGTTTATACAATTCAGATGAGTCATATGAGTAAGGAAACACATCCGATTGATATCACGAAAAGCACCATTGCTTTATTCCCTCTAATCTCCTCGGTACGTAGGTCGATTTTCATAGCAGAACAATTGATTTAACGTGCGGGTGATTCCTAAAGATTAGAAATAGATATAATTTATAAATTATCAATGAAAATGTTCAATAAAAGTTAATTGCCTATATTCCGGGTATTAAACCACCCGACTTGGACATTAAATTACAATGTTCTGAAAAGTCATATGTGAATATGTACATTATGTGGAAGATATTGATTTGAAAATGTATTGGGGGTAACCACTCTCTCTTCGATGGGACTCGAACCCACGATCCTCAGTACAGGGAAACATTATTAATGTGTTACCCAAAAGAGATTGCGCATAGGGTCTTTTTGTAATAGTGACCACAACCAGGAACAGTAATGTTCATTTTATTAATTCATAATCATATGTGATCAAAACCTATCTCTCCATATTATTCAAGTACGACAAAGAACGTCAATAGTCAAATATACAGAGTAACAGAAAAACAGAAATATTCTGACACTCCATCGATAGTTCTTAGGTTTTTACTTAGCCGCATCCATTCGGTGCATGATTTGCATAAATATTAAACTTTTTGCGTCAAATCCTCATTCAACAACAGCCACTAAAAATGCCTACTTTCATCATTAGGTTGTTGTGCTGCTACTCGCCGCTACGTCAATGTTTGTGGGCAAACTATGTTTAAGTTAAACGTTGAAATAATTTGCACACCGCGCGCCTATCTGTGCCGTCATCGTACGTCGGAAACGCATTGCGACGATGGTTGGGGGCCCCACTGCTGTCTCTCTTACATCATATCGAACTTCAAATCGAAAAAAAAGCTTCAACTGCGGAACGGAATCAATTTACACGTCAATTTTGGAAGCGTGAAAGAAACCCAATCAATAGTTTACCGATATGGCCTTTTTATATACATATGTAAAAGGCATGCTTCAAAAGTGGCCCGCGCCGCTAACTTGTTTTCCTAAACAACTTTATAGACTGTCGCAATCGTGTTTTGTCAGACACGCGCCCTGTAGGTTAGATTTTTATGTTCAACAAAACTAGGTTGAAACCGAAAGTTTGAACTTGAACGCCTAAAGTTGCGTGTTTTCATTTTCCTTTTTCTTCTTTCGCTGCGAGATGATATAATTACCATAACTGCTTTAACAAATCGGTCATGGTTAATTCTCGCTTAACTTTTCAAAAGGACCTAAGTAACATTTTTTTCACGAATTAATTTGAATATTGCAATCAACAGACCAATATGAAAGCTTTTGATTGCAGTACTCAAATTAATTCGTGAAAAAAATGTTACTTAGGTCCTTTTGAAAAGTTAAGCGAGAATTGTTTACATTCCAAATTTCAAGGTGACGGTATGCTAATTTGTGTACACCGAATAACTTTCGTATTCATAATATCCTATTATAATTGTGTGTACTGATTCAGAAAAGTACTTCACTAGAATTTCCGGGTGGTATTATGGCTTCTAATTAATCTTTCCCGTGGGAAAATTTTATTGACTTAATCGCGTCTTTTGAGATTTTAGGCAGTTAAGCACAGCTAGAAATTTTTTGTCATGAGACGAATTTGTACAATTCCATTTAATTCCACCACTTGATTGTATCTTTGACAGATACGTATTTCGTCCTCAACTGTAAGGCTGTCTTCAGTGTCTCGTACTTGAATCGAGTCAAGTGGTGGAAAAAAATGGAATTGTACAAACTCGTCTTATGACAAGTAAAGACATTCTACTGAACACTCAAAATAATTTTCTTATCACAGCTAGAAATATTTTGAAAATTTACGCTTATTGTGATGCACACATTCAGAGAATAAAAATAAATGCAAACATAAAGGAAAGCGCAGTAATTTTAAGTCCTAATCAATCGAAAATTACACGATTGTTTAAAAATACAACAGATTTAGTTGAAATTTAAATAAATATGAATTTAAATTTATACAACGGTTGTAATTACATCAAATTCAGTTTTTTTTTACACTCACGGTGTGTCTATGGGGAAACATTATGTTTCAAAAATCAGTAACACAAATCTCTGAAACACCCACCACGCGAAAGTATAGGCCCTCCTCTTTCATATAGTGGGTAAACTAAAATGTTCTATCAGGGGATCTAGAACAATTTTTATTTTTTTCACTATTTTTCGCGCAAACTCCATAGAAATCTCAAATGATAGTCGATTTAATATCCCCCCCCCCCCCCACCAAAAGGAATGGAAAAATGACCCCGGATAGAACATTTTAAAAATGCACCTACGTGAAAGAGGAAAACCTATACTTTCGCGTAGTGAGTGTTCTAGAGATACTGATTTTTTTGAAAATAAGCCTCTTCGGACAAACACGCCGTGCACTGGATACTTTTTTCTGTGTGTGATCGTCCTTGTTCTTTGATATGATCCATCATTTCCCCTTCTGGATAAAGTAATTCTTTTTATCGTATTGTTCGGGTTAAATAGTAGTTTATCCCAAGAAACATGATCACATATCAATGCTGCTAATCCCAATAGAAAGTAAACTATGAAACAGTTCATGTACAAACAGGCGTTGTTGGGCTCAAGAAGTAGTTTGGACTAGAAAGTTTTTATAAAGAAAATTTTCTCGACTTCCCGAGATATTGAATATTCTTACTAGTCATGTGAAACACTAAGAAACACCGTAGTTAGGAAATGCGAATCCAATGTTCTACTTGTGGAATTTTAAGCTTAAATCTGTTCGAGTGATAGGTACATTCGGGCGAATGGAATTCGGACAGTTGCTACACTTGTCATAAGACGAGTTTGTACAATCCCATTTAATTTGTACAAACTCGTCTTATGACAAGTGAAGACATTCCACTAAAAAGCTCAAAATAATTTTCTTCACAGTTGCTACATTTGGATGTTTGTCATACAATGGCCAGACGGCTGTTTCAACCTTTTTTCATATCCAGAGTTATTCCAGATTCGAGTACAAAATGCATGAACAGGATAGTGTTACGTACAATTCCAACAACGATAACAAAACCATTCTAAAATTCATCAAAGTAGAAACAAAAATGTAAGCAGATATATGGATCAAACTGTTATTATAATGTAAGCTTGCGACCTATCTGGATTCTCAAAGGTTCCTCTGATAAGATGTTTATTGTCTTTACATTCAACATTTTCAGATAGTTAAATTGTCATAAAAAGTTAACGACCTTGATAGAAAACCGTGCTAGATGGTGTGATCAAACTCAATTATAAACCTAGGAATAAAAATGAATTCCGCGGAAGTAACCTGTTTGATGACGTTCAATCAATCAAAATCTTATCCACTAGATTGTTCTCTTGTTGGACAAACAAGATCGATAAAATAACAGTTTAGTTAATAATCACATCGCACAATGAGTTATACACTTCATATTCACGGCACGTTTTCCATGTAACCATATGATCCGTGCCGAATCATCACTACTATATTATCACCTATCATATGCCACCATTATTTTGCGATTTTGAAACATTATTTTCTGCTACATTTGTGTTTAAAATTTATTCACATTTTTTCCAAGAGCCTCTCTCGGAAAATACGTTTCAAAGTTGAATAGAAAATAATGTGACCATACGTCCCGCGTTTCGCGCGACCGTCCCGCATTTCCACTATCTGTCCCGCGCTAAAAAGCGTCCCGCGAAACGTCCCGCCTTCAGCTTATTTCTAGATAATGTCCCGCGAAATACAGAAAAATAGAATACATTTTTAGTCATTGCTTAGTATTTTAAAAGAAATTATTAGATTTTTAAAATTTATAATTTTGACTATTGACTATTTTAAAAGAAATTATTAGATTTTTAAAATTTATAATTTTGACTAATACTAAGTTTTATAAGACAATCATATGGATCATAGAAATCAAGAATAAAATGTTCTGTGACTCAGACTACATTATTTCTATAGTTTGTTTTACCATGGGAATCTTGTGAGCAGATTTTGCCTCTATGCGTATTTCCTGCTGCGTAATTGCTTGTATTTAGACACGGAACATCCAAAATATCACTCCATTTAAATGTCATGCGGAGCAAAATCTTGTGGAAAATCTACTCCAGTTAGAAGATGACCTTTAGGTGCCTGCCAGAGTAGACGCGTCTACGCGTCGCCGCGCGAAAATTGCACGCAAAGGAATAACAATCAATAATAAGGAGCTGTCAAATCGTATGGACGCTACGCTTCGCTTCGCATTTCGCGTCTACTCTGGCCGC
This sequence comes from Armigeres subalbatus, assembly GCF_024139115.2. Lineage (NCBI taxonomy): Eukaryota > Metazoa > Arthropoda > Insecta > Diptera > Culicidae > Armigeres > Armigeres subalbatus. The sequence continues at coordinate 178,224,690 of NC_085140.1, read as the reverse complement.
ACCCTAAGGGTCTGTGTTGATATTGGATATCGATAACAGTGTTGGGAAAAACTCAAATTCCTAGATTTCATCCAAAGTTCAAATCGAATTTACTTTCTTTGCTTAAAACATTGGAAAATAAATCCATAAGTAACATAGAACTCGCTTATATTGGGTTTTGGTTCTTTTTGAAGCGAAATCCTTTTTGGCGATTAGGCGGAACGATGCGATTCTGCATGCAAAACTCAACCACGATGCTCTCCCTGCAGAATCGCAAACGATCTGAAATGGGACGAAATTTTTGATTTTCTGAGCAGATATCTATTCAGTCTCACCTGTTTGGAAATAAATTGGAACAATGACCGTGGACCTGATTTCTGAAGGCGAAAGCTTCAACCAGCATAGACTTTTAGAAAAATATGATCTAATTAATTCATAGTCACAGTATCTCAGTATCTTCATAGTCACAGTAACAAAATTCTGTACACTAGACGATCAACAGCTGTCATTTAATTGCAACGCTTTTTAACTGCAATTCGATAGTTGCAACAGTTTTATAGTTATCGGATAGGGAACCGCTAAACCTTAAAATTATACGAAACTCCATGGCAGCTACATTGAGCTGCAAAATCAACGTTTGAAGAAAGCTTGGCTTCTAAAATGAGTAGCCGTTTATCAAACAGTTAGCAAACTAAGCCTTGTCTTGTCTTGTCTTAGCACATGCACAGCCAGTATAAAACAGTTAGCAAACTAAGCCTTGCTAACAAACAATAAATTGAAAGATTTGACTGAAGCGTATTACTAGAACGTATTAAACTATGAACTTTTTTTGTCCCGCGCTCACACAAAATTTATCTGGTCACATTAATAGAAAAGCATTATCACCGCGAAATGGATAAATCAAGAGTTTTTTTTGTATGAAATATCGTCCGCTCGGTTTCCCACAGTGCCACGCAGAACATCATGATGTGATGCTGTTTTTCCAACGCGCATACACCGCCACATATTATCACTTCATCTGCCCTTATCTTCATCGCTGCATTCCATCGAAAATGCGTGTTGCTGCGGCGCAACAATGCTTCACCTCAAACAGAATGCCCTCTGTTTTTGGCTGCCGGGCTGTAAAATTGGCCAGCTAGCCGTATCATACATCTATATAGGAGCTGCTCCAACACAGAGCGCAAAACAAGTTTCGACTTGGTTGCATAAGAAAATGCTATGTTTTGGTTTTGTTTGCTGTTTCATCAAAAATTAAATAATCGATCCGGCAAAACCGGATGGTTTTCTGGGTTACGTCGCAAAAATGTGTCTCTTTTGGGCTGCCATGTGAAGTGGCGATGGCGATCATCACCTAGCTGCTGCTGTCAAAGTCGAGATAGGTGGAATCGGCCTCAGGGTGTTCGAAAAATGGCACACACAAACATTGCACACGGCGAGAAAAAAATAACCTTCGGACTTTTGATTCCGTGGGCTACTTTGTTTTTTTTTTTATTTTCCTTAAAATGTACCAAAAATACAAAATTTACAACAGAATGGTCCTATTCAACTTTTAACAAGACCCTATAATTGTTATAATGAAAATTGGACAATTATTATTACGTCATGATTTTTGTATAAAATATCCTTCTGATATCCTTTTTTTCGAAAACAAAATTTCTTCTAAAAATTTTGGGGTTTTATGTCCAAAACCACCCCCGTGGCTACGCCACTGACAGGCTTTATTCGCTTTAATTTATTTTCATATTTATCAATTTTTTACATATCTACATTTCAAATTTCTCCCTGGAATATTAAAAGCATTTCCAAAGATTTTGTTTAGGAACTTCTTCAAAAATGTATCTACATTAGGGTGGCTCAAAAAACACTTTTTCAAATTTTTTGATGGGCCGCCCTTTTATTCGCTTATATTTGATGTCCTGATGGTCTGGTCAAAATTTCAGCCAAATCGGTCAACGTTTGGGTGGTGCTAAACTCGTTGGAAGGTTATATGAAAAAATGTATGCAGAAACATCCAAAAACAGTGATTTGCAGTTGGACGGCACAATTTACGATCAAGAACCATGATACTCATTCAGTTCTTGTAGAATTAAATACAGAATGTTATGCTGAAAATCGCGAGAAGATTAGAGTTTATTAGGCAAAGATATTAGCATTTTACTGGAATGTTGTAGGGGTGAATTTATTTCTTTTCAAAGGTAAAAGAAACGAAATTTGCTCAAACCCCACTTCAGAGAAATGCTAATAACTTTGCCGGACAAACTCTAATCTTCTCGCGGTTTTCTGCATAACATTATGAATTAAATTCTTTAAGATCTGAATGAGTATCATATTTCTTCATCGTAAGTTGTGCCGTCCAACTGCAAATAACTGTTTTTGGATGTTTCTGCATACTTTTTTGCATATAAACTTCCAACGAGTTTAGCACCGCCCAAACGTTGAAATTTTGTCCAGAGCATCAGGGCATCAAATAGAACCGGATAAGAGGGCGGCCCATCAAAAAAAAAATGAAAGAAGTTTTTCCCATACTAATTTGAGCCACCCTAATCTACATGTTTCTCAAATTACAATTGGGTCCTAAATCCCTACACCGTTTATGGTTGCAAACGATAGTGCATCGGCCAAGAATACGCGAAACGATATTATATTAATTGTGAAAACAATCTAAGTCAGTAAAAATGATATTTTTGTGCTTGAGACTTTTTAAGACATGTTTTGAGCTGAGCAACGTCTTTTTCTGAAAAGGCAACATATCAGAACGAATGAACCATCAGCCCAAAACGCCAGGTACATATATTAACTCGACATTGTTGTTTCAAAAGGGCGAATGTCGCAAACGTGAACATTGACTTCTTCTGCTGTTTTCAGGAAGATTAAAGACTTCTTGCGGTATTTTCCACTTCCGTTCGATAGAAGTTCCAAGTGGTTGTTAGCTGGGAGCGGCCCTAGTTGTTGAGCAATTTGCAGGAAAAGGCATTGTTTACGTTTGCGACATTGGCCTTTATGAAATAACCGTGTCGAACTGTCAAAGGTTGAGTAAAGTGCCCTGCGGTGTTTTGCTAGTACGCTTGAATCATATTATGCCGTACGTCAAACAAGACCGAAAATGCAAATTGATAAATGTTTCTTCAGTCTTCTGAGTCGGAAAAAACTGACGCATTCAGGATGATTAGCTTCATCGTTCCCTGAAAAAAAATCCAATATCAATTCTTCATTTTAGGTCCCAATTGAGGGTCTGTCTCATTTGGTGAATTAAACTTAAAAGTAACAGTTCGATAATTAGAAAATTACCCTGTTATACGAATGGCTGGTGCTACCCAGCAATTCCAATAAGACATCGATGCAAAATTATTCGAGATCTGTCAAAAGTAATCTTGCTCAGCGAGCAGGGTTATTCGATAATTATTGAAATGTCACTTTCAATTTTAATTTCAGTTTAATTCTCCAAATGAGACAGCCCCCCAACTACATATTTCCCTAAAAGGATTTCCTTAAAAAAATCTAAATAATCTTTAAACATGTTTACATAAATTCTTACACATGTTTCATAAGATGTTTTTCTGAAAGTTTCATTATTAATTGTAGTTATTCATTGTAAAGCGCTTGACATCGAGTTGATAATAGTCGAACTTTTTATTAATAAAACAAGAAGATTGACGTTGGAATTCCAAGAAGATTGATTTACTTGTTATTTTTTCTTTTGGCTACATTGATAAAATATAACTAAACACCGATAAAATATATGGAGGACGTATAGTTGCCCTAGCCCTCAAGGCTAGTTACGACATTGCTGCTCGAGAATGAATCTAAACCAACATTTGAAAAGGGCATAACGACCAAAATTTATTCCTTCTGATTCTTCTTCCTCATATATGGCTATATATGTAGACAAATATCAGAAGGAATAAATTTGGGCTGTTACGCCCTTTTCGCATGTTGGTCATGATGATTTAGAATTAAAATATGTAGTTTGAAATTTTTTCCAGGGCTTACTGTAAATTCTAAATGGATTTTAGTGAGCTTATAACGGTTGAATTCTAGAATATCTGGTAACTATTTTTTGAAGTCCATAAACACAACTGAGAGTTTAAAGGAGTTCTTAGTCATGAGTATACCTGAAAGCTGATAGAGTTTCCTTGATGCATAATAATAACTTAATCTCTACAGTTCAAACAGTCATTAAACTCAAACATTATGATAGCAAAAGTAGACTTGACTATGCGTTCTGTTTTAGAGCCTACATTTTTTCGTATACTGAAAACTTCTACAAATTATGAGTTCATAGATTCTAGACATTAATTAATCAATATAAATTTAGCTTAGTGAGTATTTCAACAGTAACAAATAGTAACTGCGTAGTAACAAATCACAGATTTGATCCGATTTAAACTTTTTCGGAATGTTTTTAATTAAGTCAATCGATTCTTACTGGGTCCAATTTAAATAATTATGTTTTTATAGACTTTATTTTTTTTAAATAAATATTGCAACATTACCAAAGGTACAGACCCTATTCGATTTTGGCAACACGTTCGGAACATTTATGTTGCCAAAATCGAATGTTACCAAAATCGAATGGGTTTTGTTTTCTCATGATACTTCAACATTTCTTATCTTTTTGACGCTAGACACACTATGACCCTTTTTTACGGGAATTTTTAAATCTAAACGTGTACACTAAAAAATTTTCAAGCGGATTTTTTTTTTAAATTTTTTTACGTCGGTTTCGGGGTCTAATCAATTTCTTTTGCGAAAATTTCGTTATTTTGGCGTTTTTCTTTAAAATAAAATACGCTGTTTTTTTTTATTTTTCACGTCGGTTTAGCGGTCTAACCATTCTTTTTAAAAGGATTACTTTATTTATGTGGTTTATAAGCAATATTACTATTACTATACATAATAGTCCTGTTTGTCTGTCAGGTGACTAGCCAACCAGACGCAGCACGCGGGGAAATTCTCACAAAAAATAAAATATTTGAAAGAATTGAAATCTTTTTTACTATCATATGCAGAAAACTAAACCAGTGACAACTCTAGACAACCAAACACAGCATTTGATGAAAAAAAACACAGACAACAGACGTTCTTCTTCTTCTTCTTCTTATTGGCATTACATCCCCACACTGGGACAGAGCCGCCTCGCAGCTTAGTGTTCATTAAGCACTTCCACAGTTATTAACTGCGAGGTTTCTAAGCCAGGTTACCATTTTTGCATTCGTATATCATGAGGCTAGCACGATGATACTTTTATGCCCAAGGAAGACGAGACAATTTCCAATCCGAAAATTGTCTAGACCGGCACCGGGAATCGAACCCAGCCACCCTCAGCATGGTCTTGCTTTGTAGCCGCGCGTCTTACCGCACGGCTAAGGAGGGCCCTGACAACAGACGTTGAAAATTTTGATTTATTTAATGCATGAATTAATGAACCGTTTATATTGAAAAAAAAAAACACTTGCTACAGGCAGGCGCTTCTGCGTCCACAAATAAACTAGTCAAAAATAAAACTAAAATTTGTGTTCCCAATATCGAATGGTTGTTGCCAAAATCGAATGTTGCCAAAACCGAATGTGGGTATTCAACGAAAATTTAAAATAAGTGTTTCTCGAGATCCTCAAGATGCACCAAGAAATTCTGATGATGGAAATTTGATTCACATAGAACATGTAACAATCTTGCATTTTTTGATAATAGGATAGGATAGACTGGTTATACTTTAGCCTTGAACTTGTAATTATATTTCAGCTGACCACTTCATTAGCCATACCAAAGTAATCATTGACTACATGCGTACTAGACCCAATTACAACTGCAGTTCCACCTTTTGTATTATATGCAAGTAGTTCTCCAATCTGTCTGTAGTAGGTAGTTAACTTCATTCTCCATCCCTATACGGAGAAGAACAACTTGCACCCCTATTCCCGTTCGCAGCGTTAACAACTCGGCCGTATTCCAACCAAATGGCTTGATTTGTTGTACGTCACTAGAAATCTACACCCAATCAGCGGATGGAAAATTTTAATACAGTTCCTCATACGAACTTTACAGAAACTATACAAAATTTGGGAAAATTTTAATACTATACCATTGTATTGAAATCCTACAATTATATTTTTGCTTTTCTCGTATATTGTACCGCGCATAAAAAAATCTACTCATCCGCTTATTTTTCGTCGCAACGATAAATAAACGCCAGATAGTCGCCTAAGAAAAACATACCTGCAGCAATGAAGCTACTTTGATAATCTCGAAAGTTTGACCGCCACGTGGTAATTTGTAGTGGTGAATGATTTCAAGGCACGTGTTATTTGTACTGCTGATATTTTTTTCAGATCTGTGGAAGCCTTGAAAAATGATCACGAGAGTTGTCATTTTGTTGCAAGGCACAATACTAAGAACCTATTCGTAAAGGCTATATGATCGCTCTAAAAGCGAATGCACGGTTTGTGGTTCCAAATAATCCCATTAGATGGTTTCCCAAACTGTGGGTCCCGACCCCCAGGGGGGTCGCGAGCGGATTGTTGAGGGGTCGCACAGAACAAATATTAATTGCAGCTCGAATGCCGAACCTTTCGATCATTTTTTTCAGGAACTTTATTTCAAGTTCAAACCGCATTTTATTTTAAATATCCATCGCCACGCTATTTTATTTAAACATTCATGCCTAAAAGCTGTCCCCTTCATGAAGTGAAATAAAAACGCTAACATTTTGACAAACAACACCATGTTCGTCATTTTTTGCATGTAAGGTAACGTGAATATTTTTTATGTGGAAGAAGCAGAACAGATGACATTCTGATTCAATTAATGCTTAATACTACTTGGTAAAATGCATATTTTCATAGGTGGGTCGCGAGACATATAGAATTTTGCTAGGTGGGTCGCATACCCAAAGGTTTGGGAAGCTCTGCATTAGATTATGCCATGACAGCTATTCGTGGTTGCAAACAAACTTAAAACAGTGTGGGTGACATGCAACGTGTAAGTATATGCTCGAAAAAACCCTTATGGTCCTTCACCCTATTTTGATTCAATTGCAATTCTGCATTGGGGGAGGTATGTCGTTTTCTTACGCACCATATAAATTAAAAATCATTTGTATGAAAAAAATCCCAACTTAATTCACCGAGTAGTGATATTGCCTTTCTCGCATTTAGCCAAGACGCCAACCTTATATGGTGCTAATATGGTTTATCGCTGCACTAGGCACGGTGGCTCCGGATCAGAGAAACGACTGATATGACGGCGAATGTGAGCAGTTAATTGAGGAGAAGAATGCAGCATGGGCGAGATTGCTGCAACACCGCACGAGGGCGAACGAGGCACGATACAAACGGGGGCGGAACATACAAAACTCGATTTTCCGGAGGAAAAAGCGCCAGCAGGAAGATCGAGACCGTGAAGAGACGGAGGAACTGTACCGCGCTAATAACGCACGAAAGTTCTATGAGAAGTTGAACCGTTCACGTAAGGGCCACGTGCCACACCTCGATATGTGTAAGGACATAAACGGGAACCTTTTTACAAACGAGCGTGAGGTGATCCAAAGATGGCGGCAGCACTACGAAAAGCAACTGAATAGCGATGTATCAGACAACGGTGGTGGTATGGTAATGAACCTAGGAGCACGCGCGCAGGACATGCGACTTCCGGCACCGAATCTCCAGGAAATTCAGGAGGAGATCGGCCGGCTGAAAAACAACAAAGCCCCTGGAGTTGACCAACTACCAGGAGAGCTGTTTAAACACGGTGGTGAAGCACTGGCTAGAGCGCTGCACTGGGTGATTACCAAGGTTTGGGAGGATGAGGTTCTGCCGCAGGAGTGGATGGAAGGTGTCGTGTGTCCCATCTACAAAAAGGGCGATAAGCTGGATTGTAGCAACTACCGCGCAATCACATTGCTGAACGCCGCCTACAAGGTACACTCCCAAATTTTATGCCGTCGACTAACACCAATTGCAAGAGAGTTCGTGGGGCAGTACCAGGCGGGATTTATGGGTGAACGCTCTACCACAGACCAGGTGTTCGCCATACGTCAGGTATTGCAGAAATGCCGCGAATACAACGTGCCCAGCCCACACATCATCTATTTATCGACTTCAAAGCCGCATATGATACAATCGATCGGGACCAGCTATGGCAGCTAATGCACGAAAACGGATTTCCGGATAAACTGATACGGTTGATCAAGGCGACGATGGATCATGTGATGTGCGTAGTTCGAGTTTCAGGGGCATTCTCGAGTCCCTTCGAAACCCGTAGAGGGTTACGGCAAGGTGATGGTCTTTCGTGTCTGCTATTCAACATCGCTTTGGAGGGAGTAATACGAAGGGCAGGGATTGACACGAGTGGTACGATTTTCACGAAGTTCGTCCAGTTATTTGGTTTCGCCGACGACATTGACTTCATGGCACGTAACTTTGAGAGGATGGAGGAAGCCTACATCAGACTGAAAAGCGAAGCTAAACGGATTGGACTAGGCATCAACACGTCGAAGACGAAGTACATGATAGGAAGAGGCTCAACAGAGGTCATCAGAGCCAACCACCACGTGTTTGTACCGGTGGTGACGAAACTGAGGTGGTCAAAGAATTCGTGTACTTGGGTTCACTGCTGACTGCCGAAAATGATATCAGCAGAGAAATTCGGAGACGCATAGTGGCTAGAAATCGTACGTACTTTGGACACCGCGAGACGCTCCGATCGAATAGAGCTCCCCGCCGTACCAAACTGACTATCTACTATCTGGACCGGTAGTCCTCTACTGACACGAGACCTGGACGATGCTCTTTGAGGACCAACGCGCACTAGGAGTTTTCGGAAGGAAAGTGTTGCGTACCATCTATGGTGGGGTGCAGATGGCGGACGGTACGTGGAGGAGGCGAATGAACCACGAGTTGCATCAGCTGTTGGGAGAACCATCCATCGTTCACACCGCGAAAATCGGACGACTGCGGTGGGCCGGGCACGTAGAATGTCGGACAGTAATCCGGTGAGAATGGTTCTCGACAACGATCCGACGGGAACAAGAAGGCGAGGTGCACAGCGGGCAAGGTGGATCGATCAGGTGGAGGACGACTTGCGAACCCTCCGCAGACTGCGTGGTTGGCGAAGTGCAGCCATGGACCGAGCTGAATGGAGAAGTCTTTTATGTGCAGCACAGGCCACTCCGGCCTTAGTCTGATGATAAATAATAAAAAAATGGTTTATTGTACGATTTTCTTCATAACTTTTTAACGCAACGGTCGATCGTTATCAAATTCAATAGTGATCAACTAGATTTTGTTTCCTGTCGAATGCAACTTGTTTCGAGAAAATCGGTTAAGAATTACTATATGAAACGTTGTCTAATGTTTTTCGTAGCTTTTGTTCACACACATACACACTAGGGTGGCTCAAATTAGTATGGGAAAAACTTTTTTCAATTTTGTTGATGGGCTTCTCGCGGTTTTCAGCATAATATTCTGTATTTATTTCTACAAAAACTGAATGAGTATCATTGTTCTTGATCGTAAATTGTGCCGTCCAACTGCAAATCACTGTTTGTGGATGTTTCTGCATACATTTTTCCATATAAACTTCCAACGAGTTTAGCACCGCCTAAACGTTGACCGATTTGGCTGAAATTTTGTCCAGAGCTTCAGGGCAACACATAGAACCGAATAAAAAGGCGGCCCATCAAAAAAAATTTGAAAAAGTGTTTTTTGAGCCACCCCAATACACACATACATACACACATACAAACATACACACACACGGACAGACAGACATTTGTTGAACTCATTAAGCTGAGTCGATTGGTATATAACACTTTGGGTCTCCGAGGCTTCTATTCGTTTTCGTTTTCGGAATAAAATGATAGCCTTTCGGTACAACTTTGCTGTACGAGAAAGGCAAAACCTTACATCACCTTACATAAGCGGAGGGGGAATCGAAAAACATAGAAAAATTACTTACGCAGTATGTGTACGACCCCTTAAATCTATTGCTGTGGTCTCTGAATAAATCTTGACCAGCATATGAAAAGTCCGCATACAAGTCAAAAAAAATCCGCATGCAAAATTTCAGCTCAATCGGACTTGGTTAAGGGTTTGATCCTAAAGTTTAATATTTTTTGAAACACGAAAATTGCCCAAGGGCAGGGGAGGAGTTTACAGGAAAATTTCGGAATCGAATTTTTATTTTTAATGCCAAATGTTTTAGAAATGCATGAAACGTCGAGATATGGAGTCATCTCGAAAAAAAATATTGAAATAATTACTTTTTGGAACTAGGAAAATTTTTGGGACTGCATTTCTAAGACATTCGGCAACAACAAAAATCTATTTCGAAAAATCCCAATAATTGTACAAGTCCTAGTCATTTTTTTCAATATTTTATTTTTCGAGATCTCGACGTTTCTTGCATTTCTAAGACATTTGGCATAAAAAAATCGATTTTGAAATTTTCCTGTACTCCCACCGTGGGAAATTTTCGTGTTCCAAAAAAGTCAAACTTTGGACACTTTGGTCAAACACTTAACGAAGTCCGATTGGGCTGAAACTTTGCATAGAGATTTTTTACGAGAAAATAAAACTTTTGAGCACCACCCGTTTTTGAAAATTCGAAAAGTCGATTTTCATTGGCACCCTAATGTATATGTATTGATTTTGGCAATTGCGCCTTTTTCAAATGTTGGTCTAGAAACAATACACGCAATTCGGTAACAATGGGACCTACAAAAAATATCGCAACAATACGTAACTGCGTCCTATTATTCCGGTAATTTTTTTTCATAGAAGTAAAAACAAAACATCACTAATTTAACCCAATTGACGTCATTTTTTAAATTAGAATTAAAAAGCATCCTATTCAAGGGTAACGGTACCAATAGTGGAGGTATTAGTAGATCCGCCGAAGAGAATATTTTTTAAAAATCGATAATTATATACTACTAGAAGACCCGACGAACTTCGTTTCGCCTGAAATCGATTTATACTCTGATTAGTTATCGAGTTATGAAGAAATTGGTGTATCATTTGTATGGGAGCCCCCCTTTCCAAAGGAGGGAGGGGCCTCAAACCATGTTAAGAACCTTCCCCGGCCCAAAAACCTCTGCAAACAAATTTTCACACCGATCGGTTTAGTAGTTTCCGAGTCTATAAGGTTCAGACAGACATAAATTCATTTTAATGTATATAGATAAACTAATAACTACTTAATTTGCTAACCAAAATGATATTGATGTTATTTAACTTCAACAACTTCCAAATATTTCTAATGGGTACACTGTTCCTTTAGTGGTGGTAATTTTAGTTCCCATAGTGGTGCTATCCATTGATTTCTTATGAGACTCGCCACTATTGGTACAGTTGCACCACTATAGATACAAGAGAGTCAATTTTATTAAGGAAAATCATTGTTTTAAATAAGCTTTTCATGCAAAATCTTAGGATAAGTTGCATTTAACAGGATATTCAAAGCACGACGCATCAACTTAAACCCTTCGTAAAGTGTATAATTATGAGAAATTTCATTAAAATCCCACTACCTCCCTTATTGGTGCTACCTCCACTAAGGGTACGGTAACCCTACTTGAATGAGAAAAAATATATAATAAGTAAAAATAAAAAATAAAAACAGGATATTCAAAGCACGACGCATCAACTTAAACCCTTCGTAAAGTGTATAATTATGAGAAATTTCATTAAAATCCCACTACCTCCCTTATTGGTGCTACCTCCACTAAGGGTACGGTTACCCTACTTGAATGAGAAAAAATATTTACAGTTCATTTTTGTAAATACATAGTTTCCAAAGCCAGTCTTGTTTCAACTTGACGTCAACTCCTCCATAATATATATGTACAAGTGTATTTTACACATGAGCGATGTTGTGATCGGAAACTGTGATAAAATGTTCGGTGATTTTCCACGCATTATTATTCTGCAGCTGCAAAATACCCCCGATTCCAGTTGAAATGTTTATTTGCAAATCAACATATGTAATCAATCAACTATGTCATATCCAAAAAAGTGTTTTCTAGAAAAAAACTGCAAAAAACCTCATTTGACAAAACAAATTTATTTGTATTGAAATAACTAATATAATAATTATAGGTCTTTTTTGTTTGAAGGCATTTTTGCTGTCGTCATGTAATTGTATGGACTTATGCTCTTTATCAAACAAGTTATTCAGCTGTGACGTCAATCTTTCCGTATATAAACGAATAAATTTGCCAGCCAGCCTGGTTCGCCAGGTATTTTGCATAAATTGCAACGAAATGGTTCGACTGTTTCGCATCTATATAGAAGAAGTTGAAACCAGTTTAACAGCTAAGGAGTGTCGAATTTCTTTTATTCTGCTCCTTGCGATTAATTTCCTTGTTCGTGAAAAGTCAAAGTATTCTGCGAGGGTCTTTCTAGTGACGCAAATCAGAGAAAAGGTCAATCCATCTAGTCGTGCGGAAGATTGTTTTTAAATACATCTTAGATTATAATTGTCGTAATCAGAAGAAAAAAATTCGTTCTTATTTTTATCATATGCAAAAGGCCGTTTCATGGAATGGATACTAAGCGGGTATCGAGCAAAACTCTATAAACTCTTTACTTATCGAATCAAATTAATTCAGGTAGATGGGATATGATAACAATATGATAACCGCGATAAGTTATATATCCCATCCACCTGCCAAACATATGTCTTCATGTCATATACATTTTTATTAGAACATAAATCTTCTTCTTCTTCTCATTGGCATTACATTTTCCACTGAGACATTGCCGCCTCGCTGCTTAGTGTTCATTCAGCACTTCCACAGTTATTGACCGCGGGATTATTGGTTGCAAGGTTAATCGAAAATTGCCCAGACCGGCACCGGTAATCGAACCCAACCACCCTCAGCAAGATCTTGCTTTGTAACCGTGCATCTTACTGAAAGGCTAAGGAGGGTCCCTCGGAACATAAATCTACAACTATCCTATTTAATTATATATTTGCTAATTCAGTTTAAAGAGGTATGAAACACATAACCAAACAATTGGACTTTCTAGTGAAAAAAAAAACGATCAGATTTACCACAGTCTCCTACATACAGCGGGTATTTTTTTGCTCTAGTCCCTTCACATTATGAACCAGTGTTGCGATCGATTAAATGATAACATTTATTGCACAACGTTTTTTCGTTTGCTTATAAGTATAGAGACTGGAGGACTGATAGCATAAACGCGACGCAAAAAAAATTGTAACAGGTTTCGAGTTCTACAGGTGTTTTAATCCGTGTTGACTCAAATCCGTAACAAGACCCATATTATTAACACTGGCCTTTCAACATCGTAAAAAAGATTTTTTCTATGACGTTCTAACGGAGAATGAAAATTAAAAAGCAATGGAATATCTTATGAAATAAATGAGTAAAAGCGAGATGGGTGTTTAAAAGTCAGTGTTCGGAACTATCGAAACATGCGTCATGATCATTATTGCGACCCACTAGCAAAGGTTCCGCAAACACTTCTTAGTTCCATCGAGCAGTGCAAAACAGTTCGACATCTTGCAAACTGTTAACATTTTTTAACTCTTTATTTAAGTATGAGTTTTCATTAGAATTGTACAAACTGAACTGAATGAGAAGCATAGCTCTTCATCGTGAATGGTGCCTTTTAACTGCAAATCACTGTTATTCTATGTTTTTTCATACATTTTTCCATATTAATTTCCGACGTGTTTAGCACTGCTTAAAAGTTGACCGATTTGGTTTAAATTTTGTCCAGAACATCAGGCAGGGCATCAAATAGAACGGAAGAAGTAAGCGGCACATCAAAAATTTAAAAAGTGTTTTTGAGCCACTCTAATGTACAGCACGAAAATATTGTGCTTATTAAAGCTTTTAGGACTACTTGGGCATTTTTTCAGACGCGCATTTTTCAAAACAAGTAGCCATCAAATCGAAATCGGTGGATTTTAATTAGTTGTCCCATAGAATCTTTTCTACACAGCAAGTACTTAAATCATGAGTGGATATTTGTGATGAAATTCATAAATAAAAATTTGCAAAAGTGAGCCCAAACAAATATAAAATGCACTAAAGCCTCCGTTTCGGGTTTTCAGCAATCCAATACAATAACCAATTTTTTTCTTATAATTTTCTGATTGTAAATTAGGTCGTAAGGTCGACGTAACTTCAGATGTTTCCCGAAAAATTTGAAACCATTGATATCCTCAAACAATCCAATTTTTGTATCTCGCTATAAATCTCTGACAGTTATATTATAAAGTTGAACTTGAACTAGTTGCAAACCGGACTAAGCGACTTGTAAAGTTTGGGATTTCCCGCAATTCATACGTCTAACCTAACTTCGCGCTAAATAGCGCTTCGTCTAATTAGATTAGCGCACCACTAGCGAAGTTATGTTTAACGTATGGATTGCAAGAAAAATCTAACTTCGTTAGTTGTTCATTCCGGTTTTCAACTTAATTGAGTATACTCGTCCCGTTTTGCGAATGTGTTTGTCCGATTTTTAATCGAAAAGATCTGGTTAACCTATTTTTTACAGTTCGTGTTATGAAAAAATGTTTCTACTGTGAACGTATTGCCTTTCGGCGTGAGAGAAGCAAAACCAGCGCCAGCGGTTCGATACCAATTAATGCTGAAACCGGTCGATACCGAAGTTTATTGACAATGGACAATGATACCGAAAAAAAAATGGAAAAATTCGAAGAATACCAGTTAAGTAGCGAGAAACACAAACAGGTAGAGGATAGCTCCCAAGTTTCCGTCCCAACATTTTTTACTTGGACGCATTACAACCGAATTACTTGTTCATCATTACGTGGTTAATATCTATAAGTTAAAGGAGACATAAATAATCAAGCCTTTTGATTGAAATGCAGCCGAATAATATAAACAATAAACGACTGGGACGAGAATAGAGGTGCTGCTTAAATGGTCCCTCTCCCCATATAAAAAGCCACTTCGATTCAGGATTGCTCTGAAGAAGTAAATAAAATTGAATACCAAATATCAATTCTTCCGATCAAGCATACGGAAATTCTGACCAAATGTTATTTGTTAAACAATATGCGAGAAGTTAATCTGGGCTGTGAGGAAAAATAAACACCACGATGAGCGCATACTTATTTTTTATGCAAGCAATAATCTAATGGTGTTATCGCGGTTCTTCCTGATGAACTGGTTCCGCAAAGGTCTTCCTTAATTGTTATTTCGTGCATTAGACCAAGAATGATTCGGAAGTGAACCACACGAAGTTGATTCCACCCAAATCAAACATATTAAAAATGTACTGATGCATTTGAGCGAGAAGTAATCAACACTGACACAGTCTGGAAACATTCTGCATTTACTCTGTCTAAACACAGTAATTTCGTAATGGTGGCCTTTTCAAATCTCGATTTTATCGTTCCCATGTTCAGTCTACAGTACACTCAATCCTGAGAACCGGCATGGGGGACTATCGAAGTTGGATTATCGCAATCTGTAATACCTATCGGCTGACATAGGTCAAATTTTCTTGCCAATTAGTGTACAGCCTCTTAAACAAATACTTGGTGGTTCTGCAACTATCTGCACATTGATCTAAATTCAATCGAATTGGATGATAACTGTTAAAGAAATTTGAAGATGTTTTACAACAATGAAAAATAGAATAAAAGAAAAATTGAAGATATTATAGCAAACTGATTTTTCATTTGCAAAAAATATCAGCAGTTTTGGCGACTTCTAAGCAATCGTACTTTTGTCAAAACTTCGGATCAAAATGCTAAATATCACTTTAAACTCCACTAAGTATACAACCTTGCGGATTTTTGTCGATCTGCAGAAAAAAATTGAGTGCCATACTGATCTTAAGATCCGTTTCGATTCAGGAATGTCTTGCGGTAGTAAATAAGATCGAACGATAAATATGCATCAGATCTTCTGACGAAGTTTATGCAAATTCAATCCAATCGTTCTTTGCGGAGAAACATTTGAGGAAGCTAATTTGGTTTTGGAAAAGGAACCGATGAGCGCATATTTACCATCGATGCAAGCAATGACCTAATGGCGTTCTCGATTCTTCCTGGTGACGCCAAACTAGTTTC
Organism: Armigeres subalbatus; assembly: GCF_024139115.2. NCBI lineage: Eukaryota > Metazoa > Arthropoda > Insecta > Diptera > Culicidae > Armigeres > Armigeres subalbatus. The sequence goes on along the minus strand of NC_085140.1, from coordinate 178,208,637 downwards.
GCGATGGATCCTTCGTAAATGCTGCGTCGTTTGTTCGATCTATAGGAAGGAAGTTGTTTGAAGCAATAGGAAGGAACAAATATAGAAAACTCAAGGAAAACAGTAAATTTATTGATAATTTATTATTTTTATTTTTTGTTGGCACTAGGACACAACCGCCACTTCTATAGTTATTTATGCGTGTCTTCCTGGTGCGGTTTTTAAGCCAGGTTCATTTTTGCATTCGTATATCATATGAGGCTAACACGATAATAAGTTTATTCCTAGAAAAGTCGAGAACAAGTTCTCAAACCAGACCGGGAATTAAACCCAGCCATCTTCAACATTAGGGTGGACCATATGAAAAAAATCAAAAAATTTCAATAATTTTTCGGGACGTATACCCCCTAAAATTAAAGTTTTTTTTTGCTACCAGAAGCTACTGTTAAAAATCAGCCAGATCCATCAAGTCTAAGTGCATGTGCATGAAATTCATATGGAAAAAATCGACTCAATATATGGGAAAATACGAACTTTCTACTTTTTTACCTCTATGTGGCGCTGTAATTATTCAATTCCGCAAATAAGTGACATTTACAATCTTTACATTATTGCGAACAGGCTCCCGAAAACCGCAAGTGATTTAGTAAAAAATTAAAAAAAAAACTAAAATATGTATAGAGTAAACGTTGGTTTTCAACTTTTTTCATCTACACACTCAGCATTTTTTCATTCTTTTACTGAGATCTGCACAGCCGATTGTTCGATTCGTGCCTTTCTGCTGATATCTCAGCTGAAATAGTAATTTGTTTACTGTGACACTCAATGGTGCCGCCGTAATCGTACGTTGCCAATAGTTCAGCAAACGAACTTAAACCGAGATTTGCATAGCTGAGATCGGTGAAAATATTTAAGTGTGTAGGTTTAACTTTTTTGATATTTGACAAAATCACTCGCGGCTATCGGGAGCTTCTTCACAATAATGTAAAGATTGTAATTGTCACTAATGAGCAGTGAAAAGTATGCATTTTCCCATAAATTGGGTCGATTTTTCCCATATAAACTTAATGCTCGTTGAGCATCCACTTAGACTTGACGGATCTGGCTGAAATTTTTACAGTAGCTTCTGGGAGCAAACAAAACTTCATTTTCAGGGGGTATACTGCCGTCATACGCATATTTGTCCCACAGAGGTGAACCAGCCAAGGGCTGAAAGCCTCTTTAATAAAGAAGAAATGTAGTCCCATGTAGTATTAGCTAATATCTAAGCCGTCTCTCAACCGATTTCGGAGATTTTGGTATCAATCGATCGACGAACTCTCTAAGATTCTGCATACATTTTTAAAACAATGGGTTAAAAGCGTTAATCTACTGCAAATTTTAATTTTGCCAGGCACTGTAAAAATTCGGTAAACCAACCAATCCCGTATGTGCATCACTAGCACAAACATCAAAATAATGCAACTTGCGGGGTGGGCTGTAAGGGGCGATTCAAATATGACGTCCACTACTTTTTGAGATTTCTAGACCCCCCCTCCCCCCTCTGTCACGCTTTTTTGCATACCTAGTATATGTACTGTCACAAAATCTTAGACCTCCCCCCTAAAACCTGTGACATCATTGTTGAACGACCCCTAATCCTCAGCTCAATAAAGGTTTCTCGGAGAGCGAACACTAGGGTGGTACAGTACTGTCGCAATGATTACGCCGGTAGCAGCAGTCCCAGCAGAAAGCGGGTCATCGAGAGGCCATCGCCGACAGAAGCAGCACTCAAGATAAATTTCCACAGAATGTTCGGACCATCGTTTGTTTGCTGTTATTGATTAGAAAGGCGCATTGTGAAATGAAATTAGTTTCTTTGCAGGCCCAATATTTTATGATTGGCGATATTTTAATTGGCGTCGCTTGCGGTTCCGAGACATCAGTGTAGTTATTGAACATATAATCAAGATGGTGGCATCTTAGTGGAAAATCAGTGGCCGACCTTGGCGTCAGTAGCAGTGAAGTGAAATATTCTTTCAATATTTTGATTTTCTGCGTGCGCGGTAAAAAAAATCCTCTTCTGTGAGCGCGGTTAGGGCCCTGAAAAGAGCCGTTTTGGGTGGAGCTTCGTCCTCGTTCTCGTTCACTTGGAGCTGGTCTACTTGGTGATGGCTTTGGTACCCTGTGAGACGGCGTGCTTGGACAGCTCGCCCGGTAGCAGAAGATTGACGGCGGTGGTGATCGTTGGGCGTTTGTTATAGTGCGATACGCACGAAGATGTCGTTTATGAAGCTGTTCATGATGCTTATCGCCTTCGATTTGACGCCAGTTTCCAGGTGGACCTGCTTCAACACGTAAATGTAGATGGCATAGTTTCGCTTAGGTTGCATGTCATCCTTGACGATGCTTTTCTGAGTCTTAAAAAAATTAGAGCTTAAAAGAAGGCTTACGGGTCTCTTGAAAGAAGCCACGAAAAAAGGCTTCCGAGCCTCTTACAAGTAGGCTTCCAAGCTTCTTCGTGCCGTCCTTCGAGCCGTCCGTGCCCCTTAATAAGAGCCTTTCGAGCCTTTTAAAAGAAGGAGAAAAGAAAAAAACCTCTTAAAAAGACCTCTTAAAAAAAGTTTCCAAACCTCTTAAAAGGAGGCTTCCGAGTCTCTTGAAAGTAGACTTCCGGATCTCTTAAAAGAATGCTTCTTAACCTCATGAAAGGAGACTTCTGAACCTCCTACTTAATCCTCCGAGCCTCTTGGGAGGAGTTCTCCAAGCTACTTAAAGAGGCTTCCGAGAAGCGTAGAAGATTGCTTCTAATCCTTTTGCAATGAAACAACAAAGTTTTTCAAAAAAAGCATTCATGTCTCTCAAATGGAGGTTTCCAAACCTGTAGACTCAAGATTTTAGTTCAGACACATATTCTTAACCCTCTAGTGCCCAAGACCGCCTTTAGACGGGGTATTTTGATTGTAATTTTTAATTGATCAAATTTCGAAAAGTTTTTGATGTTGATCAATAATACAAACTTCAATGCATGTTTAAATGTGGTTTAAAGTCAATTTTGAAAGCTCTACACATTTAAAAAAAATGAAAATTGAGTAATATTTTGTTCTTCCGTGTTTTCGGTCGTATACCTTTGAAGAGTGAAATATTTGTAGTTTAGTATTTTTCTTCAACTAACCTTATTCAATAGAAGGTTATAAAGGTGAATGTTACACGCTAAAATATTTATCCAACTCGTTACACGGAAAATAAAAAATTACTCCTGGAAATTAAAAAAAAAATTAGTCAGCGTTGGAATAGGAATTTTCAAACTTTAAATATGTTGAAAAATCAAAAAAGGTCAATAGATTCAAGAAACTATTTGATTGGATAAAAACAACTTGCAAAACAAAATTCTAAAAATTCAAAGTGTGAAATAAAACCGCGAATTAAACAATTTAAATTCTCTAACCGTGTTTAGATCGATTTTAGAAAGCAAAATAGTGGTTTTGAGCTAAAACAAAAATTTGGGTTGTAGAGGGTTAACACATTATTCAAAAATTTGTTTCGATCAGTACCTCAAGTAACCATTCACCGTGCATTTAAGGCAATTTAGCATGTCTTAGGGCTCTCCAAATATATTAAATTAAAAATTATACGCTTGAACACCGTCACGCACCTTAAATAATTATTTTAATACGAATGAAAATCAGAAACTATCTGTTTTCGGCAAGGTAGATGGATGTAGATAATTTTTCAGAGATATGTTGGGGTGTCGGCAACGTGTTAGGGCACCATTCACCGTGTGGATAGTTACCCGTTCACCGTGCATAAGAACTTTTCATTTAAATTAATAAAAATATAAATTTTATTGTTATTCGTACTTTTCATTTAGTTAACATCAACATGTGAAGTTTATGTGTTTTAGTGTAACACAGAAAGAACATAATCAATCAAAACAATTCTATTGCAGATGCAGAAATCAATGCTCATTAGCGTCACATAACTCTTATCATCCTCGGAAATCATTGCTCCTGCGACTTTTTCTGGCTCAACTTGTTCAAAATTATGGCGGTATCATTCATAGTACTCACGATTTCGATGCAAGGTGAACGGACACAGTTATTTTCTGGGGGATCCGTTCGCCGTGCATTTTTGATTTGGTGGAGAATCAATTAAGTGTTACCGACATTTTCGGCTTAAAACTCAAAATACACACCTGACACTTCAATTGCATGGATATAAAGAGGTAAAGAACAATAAAACATTCACTTTTTTCTACTGATATTAAGCGAGCGCAGATTATACTTGATGTCTGAAAACAAAGGTGGAAGCTTACTCGGCGTCGATTCTTTTGAACTTCTCTAATGATTCTGATGTTGAAATAAAGTATTTTTCAATATTATCGTAAACATAATGAAAATTACTTTGAACCCCACGGTGAATGACGACCTGATGGTAGATTGCAAAGAAGAATTTATTTTATTACAGTTAAACCTCCATGAGTCGATATTGAAGGGACCATCGACTCATGGAAATATCGAGATGTGGAATAGAAAATCCTCGGGAAGCTGTTTGAAGGGACCATCACAGTAGCCCAGAAAATATTTTTTAATATGGCATAATTTGCTTCCATGAGTCGATATCGAGTCATAGAACATCGACTCATGGAGGTTTAACTGTAGAAGAATTTAAATTTGTTCATTCGTCGTTTTGTTCTTATGTCCACTCTAGGATAGGATGTGCCAATAGAATTGCAACTGCCTTGTTGTTTCCTCAGTCGATTGCTTTGACGAGGTGGTGGCCAGTGCTTCCGAATATTTTTTATGCAAAATCCGCCAAATAGTATATTTGAAAAAATCATGTTTTCTCGTTCTCTTCTTCCATAATTCGTAATAAAGGATGCTAAGTACTATCAGAAAAAAGTTTTTACATGGAGATGTAAGAGTTTTACAGTGGAATGGGTAAAAAGTTGGTCAATAATGCATCTCATCGAGTGTTTTAAATTAGCATAACTCTTAAGAATCATGTATACATCATTTGCAGCCAACATAAATTAATTTTACCCAAAAAATAAAAAAAAACAAACTTCTGAATTTTGTCAAAAATTTCAATTTAATTACCCAGCAACACGGCCAAGATAACAACAAGCTGCCCTTTTGAAAATGTGATACCGCCGATCGAAGTAATCGATTGTCATTTTCACCCAATCAGCAACCGGTACGATTTTGACAGAAAATCGGTACGATTTTTAATGACTAATTGGCACATCCTATCCTAGTGTCCACTGTGCTCGTTGTGGAGGACAGGATTCAGTAGGCCTTGATTTACTGATCGCCATGCATATTATGTATAAAACAAAGCTTTGAAACAAAAAATACACAAATATCAAAACTTTGTCATTAAGCATTGATTAAAATTGTAATTCATCCGCCTTTACGCATTCATGTCCGAGGTACCCCCTGAGCCCGGCGAAAGTACCCCATGTACCCCAGGATGCGAACCGCTGTCTTAGATGGAAGCAATGCACTCTCCAATAGTCGAGATCTGCCCTCGGCACGTCCTTGCGAATGCTGAGGAAGGGGAGGGATGGTTAGTTGAACAGCTACTTAAGTAAGATGCAGAGAACTCTACCTCTTCAATTTCCCATTTCGTTTTCGGGTGGGAATGATTCTCGACTCCCAGAGCATATTGTATCCATTGTATTTGCACGATTTTCAAGGTGAAAACCACTGGCCGACTAGTTGAACATTTCTTTTATGAAAAACAAACTACGTTACACACATGTTGCTCATTTTTTAATCTATCTGAACTTTGCCAACGAAATAGTCTATAAAATGCAAGCCACAAAAAATAGATAGCTGTAAACAGATATCCTCTAACCTGATATTGAAAAAAAAATCACCTGAAAAAAATATGATCACATAAAACTAGGTATATTATATTCATCTCATCTATGGTTTACGCTTAGTTTTGGGACTATAGTCATGGCTGTGTGGCTATCAAAGAACCGATATTGTTTTGGATTGCTAGGCAACAGTAAATAAAGTTGATTATTAAATATGTATCAAATCTTCTGATTAAATATGTGGCACTCAAAACCAATCTTTTTGCCTTTCTCGTATTTTTGTAAAGGATCATATGAGAATGATAAACAGGTTTGAGAAAAAGGAACGATGATCACATGTTTATTTTGGATGCAAGCAGTTGACGCAGTTCTGGGTTCATTCTGGTGCAACCACCAAACCAGCTTCAAAATTGGTCTTCCTTAATTGCTGTTTCGTTCATTCGATCAAAAATGATTCGAACGTGTCCTGGATTCCGCTAGAGCGGTCAAATACCATACTTACATCAAATCGATAATGATTTAAATATTGAAGATTTGGTTTATGTTTTTACATTTCAGATCTCCCATCTATATTGCAGATTTAATTTATGGATGCACTTTTAGGATTTTGGCAGAATACTTCGAATACCTATATTACAAAAAAAAGGCTAGGGTGTTTCCCTTTCAAATTTGATAAGCACTGTATAGACAACAATCGGCTTCAAACTGCATGGTATATTCCGAGACACCCTTCAAAGCATGTTTTGATGCGCCGAGATACCTTGCAGTAGCTTTCAACGACCTACCTTTTTACGGCCTTCGCTATTCATTGCCACTATCTTATCACTATGTAAATAAAGTGTTTTCGAAGTTGTCTACCGGTCAGTTATCAAGACCTATCGCACAAATGTTCATTGGCCCCGGTCATCGGAAAGGTGCCGGTATGAGATCATCAATCTTCCTACACGAAGGTGGCTTCAAGATAAGACAGGGTTAACCTTCAGAATTATGGTGATTCAGTTTTCGGGCTGACAGGGTCGTGGGCTCATGAAATCAATCTTGAGCTTTCACCATAGTTCTAAAACATTGTACTACACTCTGGCGGCCTGTGATTTTCAGGATTTTTTTGAATAACTATAAATTCATTAGGCAACTCCTACGGTAACTACACCAGGTGCAGCTTGACACTTTTGACGGCAACTTGTTGCTTGGTAGACATCATAGAGACCGCACCGTTGGAGCTAATCTTTCAACTGTATGAGCATCAGATAAATTCATTGCTGGCTGTCCTGCGACGGTCTACAAAGACTATTCAACAGAGATACATCTTTTTTTACTTGTCCCGTTGATAATGATACTTGCCCATGTCATGTAATTATGCATTTTGTACTTAATTATAAGTAAGCTTCATTAGGGTCTACACAGCCTGTTGATGTATCAAACATACCATAAACGATTCGAAGTTGCCTTCAAAGATGTTTCATTCGGATTTTCTCTATTCTACATGCTAAATGACATTTCAGCCAATTTTATTTGACCGAAGTGCATACGATTAAATATTTAATTCTTTTATGATCTTATATGATGAACGGCGTCTCCAGTAGCCTTGCGAGCAAAGGCGTAGGATTGCCAATCCGGAGATGGCAAGTTTGATTCTCGGTCCGGTCTAGGATGTTTTTGGTTGGAAACATTCTCCACACCCTGGGCATAATTTATCCATTGTTCATGCCACACGAGATACATACTCATGCAATGGCGGGTATAAAAATGCTTTCAATTAATAACTGAGGAAATGCTAATCTACTAAGTTAAAAACCAGGCCAAGTTCCAGTTGGAATGTAGAGCCATTGAAGGAGAAGATATGACGAACGGGGCTCAAAAAAGTGTTCACATTATATTAAAAATGTAGCATATGTACATCACATGAGACTATATTTGTAGTAGAAAGCACATTGATACGGTATGCCCGGATAGTCGAGGCTGTTTGTCACCTGCAAACATCTTATATTAATCCGAGGAACGCGATGGTTAGCGATTACTCATCCTCTTCAAGCTATTTGGACATCTGGGACGGATATATGTAAAAAATCGACGATTACTTCTACCAGTTCAACCTTCAATAGCACTTAAACGCATATGAAAGAGGGTATTATTTTGTATTGAATTAAAAGTGAAGGATGGATAATAATGATAAACATTAATCTTTCATCGGAAAATTTTGTAAGCCAAAATCTATATAAATTTTAATTGCACCACCATAACCCATCACTACCTTACACAGTAGTTTTCATTTACTGACTAATTTCTGATGCTTCACGTCCTCTTAAGCCATGTCAGTCGTGAATAGGTAGGTAGAAGAGGTAATTCGCAAATGCAAATTTTTCGCACCTTAATTTAGCATTCCGTTTGTTTTTAAAGTTAAACTATTCAAAGTGCCACTGTGATTTCTATGAAGTTCTTGATTATTTTTTCTGATAACTCAATTCCTAATAGTTGAAATGAATTGGTCAACTTATGCTTACAACAATATAACGTTGTACACAATATGCGATTGGCAAATTACTCTAATTAACCCACCCTTACCAGTCAAAAGCTGTAAATCAACTCGACAAGAGTCACCTTCAGAACCCGTTCAACGTCGACTGCTTCCGGATGTCAAACAGCTCGGAAATCATCGCGATTCTACGCTGTGGTTGCGCTTATTTGGCCAGTTAATGACGCAAACAACTGACCCCAAACAAACTTTTTCCAATAAGAAAGTACATAAACTTTTTGCTCTCCTCACCTAGGCCCTCGAATAATTCACGAGGCATTCAACTTCCATCATTGCGGATATTGTACATCTTTTTTTTTGACGCTTCAAACAGCTTTGCTTTATTATATGACTTCTCATTCTTATGAACAAGTGGTTAACAACGTTTGATTGCAGAAACTGTATACAGCTCGAGCGAACAGAAATTGGGATCTTGCGAATATAATATAAATCGTGTTCATTCTACTGGAGCTACATCCGTAATCTGAAACATGGTTTCTACGCTGCTTAGTGCTTAGTGTTAATTTTTTAAGTCAATTTTATTACGTTTGTTGTTTATATCATTTGCTTAACAAGACATGGAAGTCTACAAAGTTACCTTGTCTAATCTAGCATCGAATCCTATCACAATCTCGACTTATAGTTCTACATTTATTCGCTTACCTTACCTATACATTATGGTTTTTATATACTTACGGTGAGCCGCCTTTCTTAGTTTGAGAATCATAAGGTATCCCATACAAAATTTGCTGATGCCACCAATTTAAATCTACACCGTATGTTTGCCATGGGGATTTACGTGGTCATTAGTCTCTTCGACGCGTGTACGTAGGTTGGTCTTGCGCGTTTTTATGCTCGTCGTAGCCCAAGAACCATCCAATCGATGGGGCGCGCAATTACGTTCCATTATTTTTATATGAACGGATGAAGGTGTTATTCTTACTTGGCTGCTTTGGTTGGGCCAATTGCCGGCAAAAAACAAAACAGAACACTTCAAGGCCAAAAGCCCGGCTCTGAAGTGTGCAAAAACTGAACGGTGAACTTGAACTGCAACTCCTCTGGGTGGATAGGGAAGTGTAGCTTGATGGATTTGCTCTTGTTTGCAAGAGCAACTTAGCTGTCTTCGTTTCGGAAAGTAAGAACAACTTTCACTTACATATGTAGTCGCGAAGTACACATGTAGACATAGAGCTACGACACAGGTATTCTTGCAAGAGGTCCCATTCTCTGAAAAGGCGCGTAACCGCGTAACCATTGAAGATAATGGTACTCAACGGTTAAAATGTAGGTACTCTGGACCTGATCAGGAGCAAATGTCTTGATATCAGGATTTGGCGTGGGCTTGGTAATCAAGTCGAGTAAGGACGAGACACTGAAGACGGCCTTACTTTTGAGGTCGAATACGTTTCTGTCTGTCCGAACTCGTCTTATGACAAGTGAAGATATACTAAAAGCTCAAAACAATTTTCTTTAGCTCCTTTAGCAGTGGAATTCGAACATCGACCTGTTCAGGAGAGTTGTAGCAAAACCTTCGCACTAAAAGTCCACCATACAACACATTTTCAAATTTAGCCTCTGGAATGAGTTATTGACAAACTACCGCAAGTGAATCGGTACGCAGATTACTAAATGATCGATAACGTGCTTGTACGTAGGTAAAGTAACTAAATGTAATACATATCATTCTCGGCTCCCTGGGCATAATGTATCCATACTTGCCTCACAAGATACATATTAATGCTATTGGAAGGCATGCATGCATAGATAAGCTTTCAATAAATAACTGTGGGAATGCTAAAAGTTAAAACGCAGGCCATGTTCCAGTTGGTATGCAGTAAAAAGAAAATGATTGGTATGCACACTAGAGTAGTTCAAATTTTGACTTTTTATTTTGATGCTTAAACGATTGCAATTGCCATTTTAATAATCCTCCTCAATTTTGAGCTAATTTGGATCTAATTTGAATGTTTGCCTGGATTTTGGGATTTATTATGAAGAATTACTATGAAAACAGTAACTTTTATGCAAAACCGTTCTTCAACGCTTTCCATCAAGCTCTAAAAACATATGAGTATATCGACGTCATAGAAAATTTTATCAGGAAACAGGTCGTTTTTGTTGCGAAACGATTTGATGCTTGCAAAAAAAGGAAATACTGAATCGTGAATCAATTTAACACGAAAAAGAATAACATCAATATCAATAGCTGAGCATTTTTGTTTTTCTTCGCTTTGCTTCCAAACGACAAATCGCTTCGCAACAACAACTGCCTTTTAGCTTAATAAGTATTCTATAAAGTCAATGTAATGATTACCGTGCGGGACCGAAATCCGTACAGCACCGAGATCCGTCCACCTCATGAGATATCAACAAATTAAAGGGGGTTAAAGGTATTAATGTGAAAATAATTTATCTTATCCTGTTCAGATACTTGTGAGTAAGCTTTTAGGGCATAGAAATGGAAAGAAGGCTTTGAAATTAAAACAACAAAATCAAAAACAAATCTACACCCCCCCAAACGCAGAGTTTGCCCGCCATTTTGTTTTCGGGTAGAGCATAGTACACCGAAACTAGCATGTTTTAATTTGCTAATTGCGAATCATTACATTAAATAGAGCGGAATACAAATCGAAGAGATGGTTTCTCCAAGGTGCGTATCGAACTATTTACAGTGGTAGTTTGATCAATCATATTGCTTCAATTTAAATATTTAGGTAAAAATAGCTGTACCCAGTTTTGACGCTTTGATTCGAAATCAAATCCACGGTGAACCAGATTTCGAGAGTCGAAAAATAGTTGAATTTATTCATTATTTTATCATGTTTTCCGTAGTTTTTAATGAGTAAATGTGTCACACTTCAAAAGTAGAGGCCTTCATGCTCCTGGGTCAATGACAAACGTTTTGTTTACATTCGATTCCTATTTTCTAATAACTTTTTCATATATTAAGGTGCTTAAGTGTACGGATTTCGATGCCCCACGGTACATACAAATAGTTCATGAGCCACCTCGCGGAACGGTATATCACATAAGAATCGATTTTCACAGTAATTTCCACACTTTAAATGACGTGTGCACAATCAAATTACATCCAAATTTGTTCAAATTTTGGGAGGTTTATTAAAATGGCAAATGCAATCGTTTAAGCATCGGGGTGGAAAAAGTCAAAATTTGAATCACTCTAATGCACACTATAGGGTGTCTCAAAATTGGACATAGTCTGGACTGGTTGAGCCCCCAACTTTCAAGCTTTAATATGATAAGTTGACTTCAAAACGATCTAGTTGGATTTACTTCATATGATCGTTCTTGCCAAAAAATCAAGTTGGTACAGAAAACAATTAATTTCCTGGGAACGAGAAATATTGCACAGTTCGACAAACCATGACACGTTAGCTGAACATACCAGTTCTGAAGTCATATCCATCAAACTATTTGAACACTCACCTATACTGCCGCCATACGCATATTTGTCCCATGTTTGGTGGGATTCGCTATATACATGGGACAAATATGCGTATAATTCTCTTTATATCGCTAAAACAATTTTAATCATTCATGTTACCGTCGTTCGGGGTGACATTGGGCCTAGGGGGTAAGATTGGGCCAAAAACGAAAAATGTTTCAACTCCTTATAGGTATCTCAGAAACTGTTACGAATTTTGATCAAAACTTCTTCACGGTTAAAATTATAGCCAGAAAATTCACGTCTAGGAAATCACAAAACAAATTCCAAGAACTAATTATTACTCGTACCATAATGCTTGGAATTTTGGATGTAAACTTATTGATAGAATGAACCCGTACTAAAATAGTGTCAGTAATGCCCCTAAAATCTATTACATAACTAGTTTTTAGATCGGTGGATACCTGGTTATCATGTTACGATAATCTGTTGTTGTTTTATCGAATTTTATGAATATTTATATAGGGTAATTCGTCAAATGTTGAACGGCTAATTTCTTCGCCTATTGTTGAACACATTACATTTCTTATGGGAGTTCAACAATAGGCGACAACCGTTCAACATTAACGGTTTCTAGCAGTTCTGGTTTTCGTAGCAGCTTGAAGCGAAATGCACGCTGAAAAGGGGTGAGATTAGGCCAAGCCTTTGGTTGATTTGCCATACATAGTTGGTAAGAGCCGTAATGTAGGCAATTATTATTTTAATGAACGATTGAATCGTTGCATCGTCACCGTTGAACTTTATAGTACTTGGCCAATATGTCACCCCTCTGAGGGGTGAATAATTAATTTTAAACAACATATAACTTTGAGGAATATCCCTCATTTATTATTTTTTCCCCACACAGTGATAAATCCATTGTTCAAGCTTGTGCCAAACTAATAAAAACTTGATTATAATGTTAACTACTAGAGCTTTGTAACATTTATTTGGAGCATACCACATTTTGGCCCAATGACACCCCCGTTGGCGGTACTGCTGTTCCATTGTTGGGTTTCTATTATACTGCCGTAATCTGAAAAAGTGACGTATACGCCATTTTACAAAAATGGTGTTAACGAGTAACACACTCATCGAGCTCTTTTAACAGAAAAATGGAAAAACATGCATGTTGTAAAATGAAACATTACGTCACTTTCCAGATTTACGCTTAATCACTCAACACTCAACAGGTTTTATTTGTTAAATATCTGGGCTGTGCATATGCACACGGTGCTGTGCATATGTACAGTAGGGTGGTTCAAAAAATCGATTTTGCTCCACAGTGCTCATCTGATTCTTTACCATGTTCTGAGTGTCCTCTCTATTAATCAACATGCGATTGCCGTTGGCTGAAAGCTGTTGAGTATTCCTTTTAGCTATGTTGGTTTTCTTTTGCTTCTGCGCTTAATGTTGAAGCGTCGTAACAGTATAATAAAGATTAAATTTCCCCATACTAATTTGCATACAAACTTTCAAAAGCAGCTTGTGCTAAATCAGTTTGCCATTAGTGAGCTCAAATTTTCAGGAGGACACTCAGAACATGGTAAAGAGAGTCAGATATGAGCACTGGCGAATAAAATCGATTTTTTAGACCACCCTAATGGCCTGGCTCCTCCTGATCAGTTCACCTTGCCCGCTAAGGTACCTCGCCTTCTTGTTCCAATTGGATCGTTGTCGAGACCATTTTCACCGGATTACTATTGACATTCTGGCTACGTCTGCGCGGCCCCACCAGTCTTCCGATTTTCGCGGTGTGAACGATGGATGGTTCTCCCAGCAAGCTGATGCAACTCGTGGTTCATTCATATACATGCATTCATACCGTTCGCCATCTGCACCCACCATAGATGGTACGCAGCACTTTTCCTTTCGAAAACTCTCCAGTGCGCGTTGGTCCTCCACGAGCATCCTCCAGGTCTCGTGCCCGTAGAGAACTACCGGTCTAATAAGCGTTTTGTAGATAGTCAGTTTGGCACGGCGCCGAACTCTATTCGATCGGAGCGTTTTGCGGAGTCCAAATACGTACGATTTCCTGCCATGATGCGTCTTCGAATTTCTCTGCTGGTATCGTTATCGGAGGTCACCCAAGTAGGCCCAAGGGAACACCAGAGGTGCTAACCACACTCGATTTCATTGCCAGCAATGACTCGGGGTGGATGATTTGATATCCTCTCCAGAGCCTGTTCTATCCATAATGCTTCGTCTTCAACGTGCGATGACTAGTCCAATCCGTTTAGCTTCGCTATTCAGTCTGAAGTAAAATTCCTCCATCCTCTAAAAATTACGATGCCACCAACATCTGTGAAATCGGCGAAACCAAATAACTGGACGGACTTATTGAAAATCGTACCACTCGTGCTTAGATCCCTGCCCTTCGTATTATGTTGAAAGCGATGTTGTGCAGCAGACACGAGAAGTCCATCACCTTGCCGTAACCTTCTCACAAAGATTTCGAAGGGACTCGAGAATGCCCCTGAAACTACGAACTACGCACATAACCCGATCCATCGTCGCCTTGATCAACCGGCATAAAGTTTGTCCGGAAATCCGTTTTCCTGCATTAGCTGCTATAGCTGGTCCCGATAGATTGTATCCTTATGCGGCTTTGAAGTCGGTAAATAGATGATGTGTGGGCACGTTGTATTCGCGGCATTTCTGTAATACCTGACGTTGTTTGATCTGTGGTAGAGCGTTCATTCATAAATCCCGCCTGGTACTCCCTGACGAACTCTCTTGCAATTGGTGTTAGTCGACGGCGCAAGAATTTAGGAAATTGTTCGGCGTTCAACCGCAATGCACATTTGGGCCACAGAGCAAGAGCTAGCCCGACAAAATACCGCTTGGAGCTTAGGGGATGCATAATTTTGAATTGGTGTCTTCGGAAGCGTGTTGTGTTTTGAAAAATATGAGGTAGCGTCAGGCATTGGATTCAAATTTTAGCCGCATAGGTGGCGCTGCAATCCTAAAACTTTTTGTTTTACGGTTTAGAGCTTTGGTGTCTTCAGCAAAGTTGTAGAACGATGGAAAAATAATTATGGTTACTAGAAGACATCTAAACTGTATACCTTCTATTTACAGAGATATAGTGAAAATTGTAAAGTTTCGTCTTGAGCAATTTTCTTGGACTATTTATGAAAAATGTAACATGTTAAAAACCTTGTCGTCTGTCACAGTTGATGGTGATCATGGTTTATGCAAGTGTGTTTGCTATTTCATCAAGTTGAAGAAATATTAACCTGGTATTGGAAACATATCATGTTTTTGGTATCAAATATATTAAATAGTTTTAAAGTTTGGTACAAAAAGTAACATTAGTGGGTCCAAAGCAAACAATTCATGGCTAACAAGGAAAACAAGTTTGCAAACACAATACACTTCAGTTTCCTTCTGTATTATTTTTCCCAGACTTTAACTTTTGTTGGACAACGTGACATATGAAGGAAAAAATAATAAAAATGACTAATCTACAAATAGTTATGAAAATGCTTTTATTTATCACTTCAATAATTGTTACACTGATTAAAGAAGAAATCTCTGGCCGTTTGAGGAACTGTTTTTCTCGACAATTGTACGTATGGTGATACTAGATACTGATATACTAATACTAATGTATGATATGTATAAACTGATTAAAATAACTTACCTTGGGCCATATCAGTTATCGGATAAAAAGCAACGAAAAACACATTCGCTATAATGTTTAACAACAAAACCATAATTAATAGAAGATGAAATGTTTTGATTTTAAAATCTTACCTGCATAACCCTCAATGAAATATGTATACTAAGATCAACAGCATACGCTTTGCCTACTACATTTCTTAATCGATATGTTGTGGCGAAAGATTTGGGGCTACGTTAGATGCATCGATTATCAATATAAACTATAATTAGGTTGTTTAGGGGTATATATGTTTTTTCCATTTTCTGAAACAGCATAAAAAGCAGAGCCTAACCTCAATTTTCAGGTACTCAACTTAGCTTTTCAAAAGGACCTAAGTAACATTTTTTCCATGGATTAATTTGAATACAGCAATCAATAGCTTTCATGTTGTTCTGTTGATTTATTCAAATTAATTCTTGAAAAAATGTTAAATATTGCTACTGAAAGATAGGACAAGTGTTGAAACCTGAACTATTTTTAATTTGCATTTAAATTTATATGGGATTAAAAAAATGTTCGTGGCCACTGCATGAGCCAACTGTCATTTCTATAGATATTATTGTCATTCTATCGATTGAAATGGCTTATTGTTTGCTGTATAAATCAACTGAATAAAAGGTTTACAAACAAAGTAAAAATTTGTTCGAGATTAGCTAATGCACATGCTTTTATGTTAGACTATAAAAAATCTCATATTTTTCTTTGCTAAACAACCCAATTGAACATCCTAGTAGTAGGACTGAATTTATCGTAAACAAATATATATGACTAAAAGTGTCAATCATGTTATGCATTTAGATTGCATTAACTCATTGAAATCAATCTTTATCCGATGATTTGTACTGTGTATTTTGTTACTCGGTAAAATATGGACTACTCTGATCAGTTCTCCTTTATCTTAATATGATGGTTTATTGTTTCGAATTCAATAACTTCCACAATTCTATGATACTTTTATACCAAGTTACAGTAAAACAACTCAAGCATGGACCATAACCATAATCAGTTATGTAAATCCAGTTAGTTCTGTCGCGTGTGATTAGCTTTTTTGCAATTTTGGGTAAAATAGTGCGAGAAGTATAAAAATCAATGAAATTTTACAATTTTAACTATATCGGTAATTTGAAGACATAGAGCTTAGGTATGCTTCGGTGACTACAGTTATTTTTTACGTTTCCTACAACACCGAAGACACCAAAAGCTCTAAAATGTAAAACAAAAAAGTTTGCATCGCAGCGCCACCTATGCGGCGAAAATTTGATCTAATGCTCGACACTGAAGGCTTCATATTTTTTCAAAACACATTACTCATTTCGAAGACACCAACTCAAGTACGCATCCCCTAAGCTCCAAGGTATTTTTGTCGGGGCTAAACTCCGACCCAATGACTGAGTGTGCAAAATGTGATTGCGCGGTAGTTACTTCTAAAATCCAGCTTATCGCCCTTTTTGTAGATGGGTTACACGGCACCTTCCCCATCCACTCCTGCAGCACAACCACGATCCTCCCAAAGCCGCCTTGCTAATTGCCCAGTGCAGCGCTCTAGCCAGTGCCTCACTGCCGTTTTAAACAGCTTCCCTGGTGGTTGAAAAGTCAACTCCAGGTGAAGTCTGATTCTCGTGTACATGCAGCCGAGACAGTGTGCCATGAGCTACAAGGTCTCACGTAGCACTGGATTCGGTGCGACGAGAGCTGCTTTTTTGCCCATAAAACCGCTGAGTGAGCGATGTCTCAATGTACGTGCATGAGACTCATCTCATGCGCTAGAATGGAATAGCTGGCGTTACTTAGGCGACGATGTGGCTGGTGAAGAATTTCCCGCCCATGCTATTTACGCACCTCCGCTGTTGTTTGCAAAGGTTTGCCATGGCAAACAGCGCATAAACTGATCGCATTGAGATGTCTCAATGCGACTTCACCAATATCAATGTGAGGTACACAAGCTTCGTGAGACTCGCGTGCGCTTAAATTTTATGTGCGCATAGTGATCGTTATCAATCTCATCCTTTTTGGCCTGCATGCATGATGTCACACTCCAGGGGCTTTCTGTTGGTTTTCAGCCGGCCGATCTCTCTCCCTGGATGCCCACTGCGCGCGTGCTTCTACGTTCCTGCATGCAGCCATGTTGTCTGCCACATCGCCATTCAAATTGCTCTTCCGTAGTACAACCGCCACCGTTGGATCACTTCACGCTCATTTGTAAGAAGGTTTCCGTTTGTTCTTACACATATCGGGCTGCAGCACGTAGCCCTTACGTGAACGGTTTAACTTCTCAAAAAAACTTTCTCTTGCGTTATTAGCGCGGTACAGTTGCTCCGTCTCTGCGATGGTCTCGATACCTGCTGGCGCTTTTGCCTTTCTCGTATACAAAGTATACGTAAAGGCTATATGTTTCCTCCAAAAACGATAGTGTTATATACCGATCGATTCAGCTCGACGAATTAAATTGCAATTAATTTTGTTTCAGCTATTTATATCCAACATGAGTTCAAGTTAAACTGAAGGTGGTTACCACCTATTTTTTTCCCAATATCTACACAAAATGAAGGCTATTGTTTTGTGGAAATTTACATAGTTAATGTTGTTACAATTTTGATATGAAATAAAACTGGCCGAAAACACATTTTTATCAAATTATAATAGAATTGATAGAATTGAATTATAATAGAATTGATAGAATTGAGTTATAATTTTGTTATGCATTACTGATCGGGCTACTGCAATAAAATCTTTTTCCCCTAAGTTCGGAGCACGAGCTACAGAAGAAAACTCGTGAATTTTCTTGTAATTTGCTACATAATAATTACCTACATGTTCTGAAAACTCGAAGGGGCAGCCCAATCGGGTTGTACGCAAAGGTGACGTAGGACTACGTAGCTATACGAAATGGAGGGTATTTGCCATAATAATTTGTGTCTCTTTATTAACATTGCGCAAACTGCTCGGAGGAGGTTTCTTTTCTCGATTCCACGTGTTAAATGACGTTTGAACCATTTTTAATTTGAACGATGTTCAAACGAACGGGGTTCAAATTAAAAAGTGTTCAGATTAAAAGCGGTCATATTGCAGGGGTCTGGTATTACCAAACGGTATCTCTTGTCTATCTGTCCATCGAGCTTCGTTCTGATGATGGTTGCTGCAGATAGTTTCCACTGAGGTGGCCTCGTGGGATTTTATACAAAAGCCAGTGATGATTTATACAAAGAAGGTTGATCGAGGACTATCCGAAATAAGACACCTTTAAAATGCAAACTTCATTCATAAATGGTGAATATATATGATAGCGTGTCGGAGGAAATGATGCAGTGTTGAATGGATGAAATCACCCAGCGCTAACCAAGCTACCACATAAACCCGATTACTGACAAAAATCCAACACTTGTTCGCAATTAACTCTTTCTTTTCCCAATGCACCTTTCCTATAACTAAATGCATCCTAACTAACTGCGTTGAAACGATTCCGACCACCACTCGATGGATTTTTCCTTCAGCCTTCCAAAATTTGGAATAAAATTTTCGGCGTGCCACTGCCACCCACTCCCTTCGTGCTGCTGTGTCCCTCCGCTGCATCAGAATGTCGAACCGCTTCTTTATGATTCCCGATCAAAATGGCTGGCGTTGCCGGACAGCAGCTGTATTGTAATAATTGACTCATTCGTTATTTTGACCGATCTGTGAGTCATGCTCAATGTGCTCTTGTAACGATTAATATTGGCCGACTTCATTAGATATAAGAAAGCTGCTTTTCAGCGCGCGCGAACAATTTTGATCGGGTTTCCACAGACAAGGGACCGTTCGGAGAATGACAAATTCTAAGATTCCTATGAAATTTTCTCGCAAGAAGCTGAATCTAAATAATGAGCTATTGGTTATCGAAGATGCGTATTGTTGCGAGGATTAACAACTGAAATTTGACTCAAGACGGAGTTTCCTGATATTACCAAATATTATCTATTTGCATCTGCAGAAATAAAAACTAAGTATGTAGTCCTACGTCAAAACATGATCAGTGGAGAACAAGTACGAATAAGTCTGTACGATCCCGTAAGTACTTTTCCAATTGATACACCCGTTTGTAGCAAAAGTACCACATATAAATAGGCACTTGGGCCAACAGCTTTCCAAATGCATGAAACTATTTTCATATCCTTGTATATTGTAGAAGCAACAGCACAAAACGCCATGCCGGTACTGTTAAAGTTTCCTAGGGTTCGATACGTGCCGCGTAGCGTTCGTGATTAGAAATGCAAATCATTTTTTCCTACAGGTGGTGAGAGGACTACAATAAGAACAATGTGCTTGGTACCGGGATCGTAGAATCAGACTCATAAATCAGTCAGGGGGACGGACACCGCGCGATTGATTGGCCGAGAATGTGTGCTCTGATATGTATCCCTATGAAGGTGCCTTTTTCTACAATTATTTGGCCTTCTAGACGTTTTTCCCCCTTCGTCGACAAAGGACAGAATTCTGGAATTGGATAAAGGTTGAATATCATTTTGGTACAATAACCTGACAAAAGAAACTTAGTTTACTAACCGTTTCCAATGATGATTTCTACGCCTCGGTGGCTTCCTGAATGACTTGCTCTTTTTCCAATGACGCAAATCAGTTGTAAAAGTTTTTTTGCAGTCGATATTACCTATACCAGTCAATGCACAAATGGAAGTTCTTCAGTTCGATTCGGATTCCATTCGAATTCAGCAAATAATGTATGCCTTTGGTCAAGGAGCGCTCAGGAAAATGAAACATACATCTTTTGTACAACATCAGAAGGTAAAATACGATTAGGTAACCGCATGCACAAAATCAGATCCGGTTGGAATCCGGAAGAATGGGAACGGTGTTTGACTTGGGCAACGCAATATGGTGCTGGGGAAATACATATATCATATTTCTAAATCTGTTTTTAATCCTGCATTCAGTTATTCAGAATTTCCCATAATTGAAGTTAGAGAAATCAATCGTTACAAAACTTTCCTCAAAAACGAATATTTCTATAATATTCCATAAGTTTCTAACGTGTATAAGCATAAAACCTGTGAGGGGACCCCAGCCAACACAAAATCGCATTTGCTTAGCTTAGCTTAGACTGACTTATATCAATGGTTGCTACTCCGTGATTGACCAGAGCTGGTGTAAATTGCACTTCGATCCGAGTGGATAGTGGTTGGGATTTACCATCTATTCTCGAAGTGCACGTTTCAGCAGCTCTCAATTATTTGATTACTCCAGTTGATCTCGTTTTGTATGGATTAACGGTTAACACAGCAGAAATGAGAGCATATTTTTACACTGTGAAATCTAACTGATAACAATTTTTTGCTGTCAATGAGATCAACATGATTACTAAATTTGATATCATAAGATTTTTAATTTGATATCAAAATGAGTATTCAATTAGATTATTTTTATGAGGATTCATAACAACAACAGCATATTTTGCTTGCAGATTGACTTTAATTTTCGTAAAACACACTTTAGATAATCGACAGCATAATTTGATGTAAAGCTTTTTTTTGTCTTTGTTTAGGAGACTTGCAGCCCGAGGCTGGCTCGTCTCCATTGATGTAAAGCTGCTATCATTATGATAACTGAGGAATGCATATTAAAAACATGTTGCGATATAAATTTGTATTAACTAACAATTGACATCAAATTTTATATGAAAGCCTCTTTAATAAAGAAGCAGAGCTTCACAGATGAAAATATGTTGTGATTTTAAATGTATTTTCATGCACATATTTGGAGCATGCAAATAAACGTAACATTCAATCGATCTCACTATTCTTTTAAATTAAAAAAAAATATAAACGGTGCTTCCTTGAAAAACTCAATCAAATTTAATTGAATATCGAATGTTAATTCGTTCGATGGGATAAGCTATTTTACACGTCGTTGAATTTTCAGAATTATTTGCTGTGCTAATATCAATTTGCTCTCATTTTGTTAACCGACTTTGCTCGGGTTCATTTATTCATTTATTTAGTCTACATCTAAACAGATAACACTGAATCAACAATTTGACGCCACAATACACGGTTCGAGGCCGCATCTCTCCATCCTCGAATACGCCCTACGCTCGCCAAGTCGTTTTGCACCTGGTCTGCCCATCTCGCTCGCTGCGCTCCACGCCGTCTCGTACCTGCCGGATCGGAAGCGAACACCATCTTTGCAGGGTTGCTGTCCGGCATTCTTGCAACATGTCCTGCCCATCGTACCCTTCCGGCTTTAGCTACCTTCTGGATACTGGGTTCGCCGTAGAGCTGGGCGAGCTCGTGGTTCATTCTTCGCCGCCACACACCGTCTTCTTGCACACCGCCAAAGATGGTCCTAAACACCCGTCTCTCGAATACTCCGAATGCTTGCAAGTCCTCCTCGAGCATTGTCCATGTTTCATGTCCGTAGAGGACAACTTAGCGTCTTGTACATGACACATTTGGTGCGGTGGCGAATCTTTTTTGACCGCAGTTTTTTCTGGAGCCCGTAGTAGGCCCGACTCCCACAGATGATGCGCCTTCGTATTTCACGACTAACATTGTTAGCAAGGATCCGAGATAGACGAATTCCTCGACCATCTCGAAGGTATCCCCGTCTATCGTAACACTGCTTCCCAGGCGGGCCCTGTCGCGCTCGGTTCCGCCCACAAGCATATACTTTGTCTTTGACGCATTCACCACCAGTCCAACTTTTGTTGCTTCACGTTTCAGGCGGGTGTACAGTTCTGCCACCTTTGTAAATGTTCGTCCGACAATGTCCATGTCATCCGCGAAGCAAATAAATTGACTGGATCTGTTGAAAATCGTACCCCGGCTGTTACACCCGGCTCTCCGCATGACACCTTCTAGCGCAATGTTGAACAACAGGCACGAAAGTCCATCACCTTGTCTTAGTCCCCGGCGCGATTCGAACGAACTGGAGTGTTCGCCCGAAATCTTCACACAGTTTTGCACACCATCCACCGTTGCTTTGATCAGTCTGGTAAGCTTCCCAGGGAAGCTGTTCTCGTCCATAATTTTCCATAGCTCAATAGCTCAACAGTCTATTCTGTCGTATGCCGCTTTGACTTTGCTCGGGTAGTGTGTGATTATTGTTGCTAAAGTGATGTGACGTATGCAACTTCTACAAGGGATATTTTTTCATCTACAACATTATCAGCAATTCATTATCTGATTTTTTAGAATAGATTCATGATTATCGTTATTACAGATAAAGTGAACTACTATTATCTTTTTTATTACAGGGGTATTTTCTGCCATATCAATATCTTTTCAAAATGTAGCCCTATGATTATACATATAATTCGCCAAGAAACATCAGTTCTGTGAAAAAGAATGACGTAACGTGGCGCTCAGCGATGAAAAAAATCAATGAATCATTAAACTGTTGACAAGAAACTTGATGTTAAAAACCTCTAAAAACCTAACCTCTAAACCTCTGATGATCTGGATAACTTTTAGTCTAGTTAGAATAGAAGAGACCAGTGTCCAAAATTCTGAATTCTAAAAAACTATGTGCAGCTTCTAGGAGAAATTTCGATTCCATTTATGTACATACTGTAAATGTTATGAGCGATGACATGATATTTCAACAGGACAATGCCGTTTGTTATGCTGCGCGTTAAACAAAATCGTTTCTGGTGAACAGTGACATTCTTGTAACGGAATGACCGACATGTAGTCCAAACCTCAATCTAACTGAGAATGTTTGGGGTTTACTTTCTCAAAACGTTTTCTAAAATGAGGGTTTGATTGAGACACCGTTCTTCAACTCCGAACTGCTATCGTCGAAGAATGGTTCAATGCAACAATAATGAACTGAAATCTACATAAATTGTATGCCGAGACGACTGACGAAAGTCATTAAAACTGCGGAGGAGTGACTCCTAATTAATCAATGTGAATGTCTTTAATAAATATCGTTTTTATTGAGTATTTTATCATAGACTGTTTCTTGTCCTTTTAGTAATTTTCAGCGAAAAAAAATTAGTCTATTTTTAATTATAGTCTAGAATACAAAACACGTTACATTCGTAACAATTTAGCAGCATTTCACGTATACTTTACACTCCAAAATATAGTGGCATGACCAACGGATAACTGGTCATTTGACTCATGTCCTTATACTAAATAATAACTACTAGTCTTCTCCATTCAGCTCGATCCATGGCTGCACGTCGCCAACCACGCAGTCTGCGGATCGTCTTTCACCTGCTCGATCTACCTTGCTCGCTGTGCACCTCGCTTTCTTGTTCCCGTCGGATCGTTGTCGAGAACCATTTTCACTGGATTACTGTCCAACATTCTGGCTACGTACCCACCCCACCGCAGTCGTCCGATATTCGCGGTGGGAACGATGGATGGTTCTTCCAGCAGCTGATGCAACTCGTGGTTCATTCGCCTCCTCCACGTATCGTCTACCATCTGCATTTTACCATAGATGATAACTCCAAGTGCGCGTTGGTCCTCCACGAGCATCATCCAGGTCTCTTGTCCGTAGAGAGCTCCCCTATCATGTACTTCGTCTTCGACGTATTGATGGCTAGTCCGATCCGATTCGCTTCCCTCTTTAGTCTTTCGATGGTAGGTTTCTTTCCTCTTCTCAAAGTTTCGAGGCGTAATATCAATGGCGTCGTTGAAATCAAATAGCTGAAAGGACTTCGTGAAAATAGTACTCGATTTCACGATCAAAATTGAATAACTCTTAAACCGTTGATTTTGGATGTGTGGTGTCTTCTACTAAGTCTTTAGGCATGAAAAGACGCAGTTCTGTTTTCTCTATGCGTTTCGTCTCGTCACAACCAACTTAGTTGCCTCGGAGCGAACAAAGCAGAGTAAAGGCACTGCTGCGCTGCTGCTGTATCGTCAACCAACAACAGCATGAATTGATGGATGCCCCCATCAGGGGTAGAAGACTAGCTGCTGATATCATATTAAAAATTTAGAGCCAGTACCAGTAGTGAGATTTATATCATCACAAATGCTGCCCTCCGCTCGCTTTCATTCTGCGTGTTTTGCAACAACTAACTAACTAAACTAAAACTACTCCACTTCTGGTGTGTGATGAAATTTCGATTTTACTACTATTGAATCAACACCTTTTGGTCTTATTGTTTAGCTTGACATTCGTAATCAGCGCCGATGAATAATCGCTTAATTAAAAAATTACAAACTGTTATAATATACAAAATCACAAAATCCAGGTTGAGTTAAGTACGAAACAATTAAGACGACGTTATTTTTGAATTCAAAATACGTTTCTGTGAAGTTATTATCGAGAGGTGAGACTGAATGGCAAAATACTTACTCGTTTCATGAAAACAGCTACAAACAATATGTGACATTTTTCTTTCATCGAATGGAACGACTAGTGTAGTATATAATTTACAAAATTCCATACATATTTTTAACAAGCGTGCGTTCTTTTTCTCCAACAGCTTCATCGAGCATGATCGTGTAAGCGGTTTCTGGACGTGGCTGTTCGTGCTATCCAAGCTGCCGGAACTGGGCGATACTGTGTTCATCGTGCTCAGGAAGCAGCCGTTGATCTTCCTGCACTGGTATCACCACATCACGGTGCTGATGTACTCTTGGTTTTCGTACACCGAGTACACTGCTTCGGCTCGTTGGTTCATCGTGATGAACTACTGCGTGCACTCTGTCATGTACTCGTACTACGCGCTGCGCGCCTTGAACTTCAAGCCTCCGCGAGCTATTGCCATGGTGATCACCACCCTTCAGTTAACGCAGATGGTCGTTGGCTGTGCTATCAACATATGGGCCCACGGGTTCCTGCAAACCGCAGGAAAGGGCAGTTGCAACATCTCCGAAATGAACATTAAACTGTCGATTGCCATGTACTTCAGCTACTTTGTTCTGTTCGCTCGCTTCTTCTACAAGACCTACCTCTCGACGAATGCTCGCAAAGGTAAACGCTTAGTCCAGTCGGCTTCCAGCAATGGAAGCAACACTGCCGAGTATAGCATCAGCAGTAAACAAGCCTCAATTGGTGGCTCCATCAATGCCAACTTATTGACGGCAGCACAACAAACCGATAAGGTTAAAGCACAGTAAGATAGGAGCAAAGCACATCCCCCGTGGTACACACAACATTGCAAAGACAAAGAAATCAAATTTCATTCAGGATCATCTCCTATATCTACATACATGTATGTAGCTCTCCTCATATGTTACCTTCCCTACCAATTGCTTGGACAAGGATAACGTCGCCTAATAAGTCATCCAGTACCGCATGAATATTTCCGTTTTCCACAGCTGTTATTCAAACGTAGACTTTAGCACATAGGTCTTTCAGCTGCAGTTTTACATAGGCGGAGCCAATCAGTAGAACGCAGTAGGAAATCAATGAAACGTAGCTCAAAGAGGGATCCTGCCGTTATAGCCTAGATCGAGGCGCGTTTCAACTGCTCCCTGATTTCGTGACAAAAGGGCCGCCATACCGAAGGCTTTCTATTTGTTACGTTAGCTTCTCGTTAACTGAAGACGCATACCGAGTACTACAACAAACTATAGCGTTAAAAAAAAGCATTCAGGTGAAATATTTTAAGTCAGATTTTTTAGCATTAGATGAGCTGCAAATAAGAGGAGGGGAAGGATAAAAGGGAAACAGTCATTTGAGCCAACAGCGGAAAGTCAAATGAGAAAAAAAATATGACAAGTATGGTAGACTTGGGATAGGACAGTAGTACCATACGGTACAAGACTAGAAAAAAAAGGACTGACAGGAGGCTGGCTTCTTATTTATTTCCCTAAATTCGAAAAGGGAATTCTGTGTACGTTTTTCTTTCCGTTAGTTTTTTTTTCTCGTTTTCTTATTGTTTCATATTCAATTCTTTAAACATATTTTGTTAGTAAAATATCGTCTTTCCTGAATAGGGGAAAGCGTTTTCATAGAAAACATAAAATATTTGGTAATAATCTGTTGTTTCGTAAGTGTAGTTTTAGAAACTTTTCAATGTTGGTTACTGTTATTAAAAAGTATTGAATGAAGAAACACGAATAAATGTGCTGACTAATGCTAGTAACATGGAACATACAAACTGTTGTCCCATTGCGGTCTACGGTCTGGTTACATATTTTTCAAAGATGATTTTTGCATTTTCTAATTGTCAAGGTTAGACAAATATTGATTTATTTTCTTTACTTATTTTATTTCCTACTCAAATTTAAGAATTTTAGAACTATGCATGTCGTACTCGAATTAAAAAAAAAATGTTACTTCCAATTTCATAACGAAAATAAGGAAATAAATTAATACCTTTTTTGAGCCAAATCTGCGAATCAGACATTTGAACATCAGATACCTAATAATAATGGTTGAATCACAAAATAAGAAAAAACAACAGCTGGTTATTTTTTGAATGACTTTGATTTTCTGTGATTGATTCAGTACCAAATAACTTTATCCGAAGTTCAAAAGTATGAATATTCTGCCTACAAATTATACTATTTGTATTTATTTTATTTTACTCCCAGCTCATAAAAAACTCTACTCCGCTTATTTATAGTCGTAACAAGAAATAAGCATCAGATAATCGCCTAGTCTTTGATATTTTTGCAAATTCGGCCGCCACGTGGTGGATTCTGGCGATGAATACTTTGATAGCACGTGCTATTTGCACTGCGGATATATTTTACACACCAGAGCCTTGGAAAATTATCACGAAAGTAGTCATTTTGTTGCAAGGCACAATACATATTTGCTAATTTTTTATAGATTGTTACAATGTCATAAAATAAACGCAAAAAGTTGAGTGTTCCATAACAGTGGGGAGGGTATCATTCATATAGATCAAATCAAAATTATTTTAAATTGAAAGTAACGTTTTTTTTAGAATAATACTTACGTTTTAGCTCATCAGATCAGAATTGCGAATCATCCAATAGCAACTTGAATGACAACGCTTTACCCCTAGGGCTGTAACTTCAATTGATCAGTAAAAATAATGAAAAGCTTTTAAAACACTTACGAAACATACATTCCACTCGTACTCTGGGCATAGCCCAATAAGATTTTTTCTGCTCTTGACTTGTTTGAGTTGATATTTCCATCACGCATACATTTAACATCTATTGAGCCCAAAATAATCGAGTGTATAGATACCGCGACATAATGAGAAAAACTGCTCAAAGCCGTCGTTTTATTATTATTTCTTATTTGTTATTTCTTTTCTATATCTAAAGTGTAGTGTAAATAAGTTATTTTTTTCCCAGCATGAGCCCCGAACAGTAAGTTATAAATTTGAAAGGTAGCTATTTCTACGGCTTTGGTCCAACAACCAACACTGACTTTATAATGAGAACAAAACGCAAAATTATTTAAATGAATGTAAACAGTTTTAGCAACAGGAACTAATTTTTATTAGTTTATCCAATTGAAAAATCCAACAGCGTACCACCCGTCCTCATTAAACAAAAAAAAACTCAAGGATAAAAAACGTCTCGCTTTTCGCCTTGCAGTACATAAAAAAATATGTAAAAAAGGGGAAGAGTAAAAAGGCGAAAGTGATATTGCAATCCTTCTCTGGATAAAATAATGCCCACTGTAAGTTGTTACTTTAATAAATTGAAAAAAGAATTCTTGAAATAACAAAAAAAATCATTTATCAGACAAACCCAGAACACATTCATAATACCAAGTAAGCAAAATGAAAGCAGGTGCTGCGAAGCAGAATGATCAACATAAACCAAACCAAACAGTGCTAAAACTAAGCTCCTTTTGTACATAATCCTTAAAATACGCATGTCGTTATGCTTGATTTTCATTTCTTTATTCTAATTTTCTGCTACCTTCTGGGATATAAAATCGAATTGGATGGCAACAACGGCGAAATAAATACGAATTCTGATTTCATTCGATTTTCTATCATCTACTTACTTAATGCATTATCCTATTTAGCGAGAAACATTCCTTTGAAATGGGTACAGATAAATTGAAGGGAATTTAGAGAAAAAGAAAGTTGAATAAGGGGAAGCATTTATGAAGCATTAAAAGAATGCTAGACAACAAACTACATTTCAACAGACCGATACACCAAACTTACAAATTTCCGCGAAATCGTTACAACTGTCCCTCTGCAACGTTTAATCGGAAAGTTGAAGAAAGCATGACATTTGTCTAAAAGATGAATGCATTTATTGTAACGTTGAAGAATAAGTTATATTAGTTTCTTTGAAGCTCTTATTATTTCCCGTAATATACTCAAACTTCAATCTAAAATTTGACAGTTAGTTTTCTTTGGCCTTAAGCCCGAGTTAAACAATTCAAAATAATTGAACGAGTCACTTGAAGTTAACGCGCAAACACCACCATTCAACTAATTTGAATTTAAATACAGTTCAATATATTAACAGATGTCAATTGGATTCATGTGCATAATACAGCGTTCAGAAAGGGCAGTTTTCTTTACCGCCGCTTAGGCGTTAAACCTATAGTTTAAGCGAATGGGAAGGTATCGCATAAGGACAAGTCTGCCGGAGTCCAAAACTAATTTAACTCGCGTTTTCAATGGCACTGCACTAAATACGGAAGCAACGCACAGCAGGCGTGAAATAATAAAAATGACAATTGTGCATTGCTTCCGTATTGATCGTGGTGCGTGATCGTGAAAACGTGAGTGAAATTAGTTTTGGTTCCCGGGTTGCTTTCCCTTGAGGGCTAAGCGGAGGTGAAGATATTATGAATGACATATTATTAAGCCCATACTGAGGACAGCACTAGCGGGATTTTTTATGTCGATATATTGGATATAATATTGTAGTCTGAACCTGAAAGGTACGATTGATCGATTTGCAAATAAGGCGTTGGCCACCTATTTCGGTTTTGAGCTTTTTCCTATTATTGCGTGTAAAATTCAAGCTTTAAAAAAACACAAACTCAAATACACAAATGCATATTTATTGTTACCTTCGGGACATTTCATCAAATCTTCGCTATACATTCGTAACTATCACAAACATACATACAACATGGTGGTTGAATACAATTTAATAATTAAAGAAAAACCTGAACAAAAACATGGAAAGTGTTAACAAAAAACATGGTTCATTTAACTAGCAATGGTATGAAACAACATAAGAAATCCTACCTAAATAGTGCGTAAACGGTGAACTTAAAACAAATAACAAATTTCAAGCAAAATTTGCAACATTGCATCTAGTGAAGAAAAGAAATAGAACAAAACCTCTAAAGCGGTTCTGTATTGTTTTTTCTATTTCATTTGTCTGATGAACAACAAGATAACAAAAGAACAAGAATACAAATGAAGAAAACAAACTTATAAATTTACTGAAGGACTATTCATTTTGTATCAAAATAAATTTATTATGATTGAGAAAAATATTTTCAATGATACCAGTGTCGTTTATATCACAATCCATTTCCTCCATACCTCAGAAAACAGTTTCAGACAAAACACATATTTTTATAACTTTTTTTAATGGAATATCACTCACTCGTGTGTATACAGGTAGTGGTATACAGGACCAAAGGTAAATTTTTTTTTCTGGACGGCTGCTCGCTTTAGCCGTGACCTGTGATTTTCTGCATATACTTGTTGAAGCTTCGTCACCATAAGCCAATAAGTCTGCATCCACTACGATATCCTGGAATGTTCTGGATGTTTTGGAAAGGTGTACCTACGCTTGTAACATCCCAAAAATATTAGTTAAATTTTAAGATCCAATCAATTCTAAAATTAGTGGGACAAATTGACTCGAGTTTGGATTTTTTCATCAAAGGTAAGATGGGACAATTATGCGTAGAACGGCAGTATACAAAGTATACGTAAATGCAATCGACGAATTGAGATGATGCCTGAGTGTGTGTGTTTTCTTATAGTGTGATGAAGGCAAATCTGCAAACAGACACCTGAAACTATCACTCAGGGAGTGGGGTTGACGGAACGCCGGATCCACTAAACCCACCCAAGCAACGGAAGGTTACTTGAGTTACCCTCTCTAATAATACCCTGGTTCCCCCAGGAACTGCCTCCCAGCATTACTTCTGGGGGATAGGCAGTACCTAATGTACTCGCTCATTCACGCTCACACAGGCACTCATCCTGTATGAGTCTTACTTGGGTGCTCTCTCTAACATACCCTCTGACACACCCCGACACTCTTTCTGACGCACCATATGATTCTTACTTGGATGCTCACCACGGACATACCATGTGAGTCTAACTTGGATGCTCACCCTAGCACACCAATCTGAGACTTATTTGGGTGCTCACTCTAGCACACCCTGCTACTCCTCCTGACACACGCTAAGACACATCATGTGTGTCTTATGGCCCATCCACAATGGTGAGCGCAGCGGCGCGTTTCGACAGAAAAAAAACATGGAACTGTCAAAACGCGCCGCTGCGCTCACCATTGTAGGGCCCTTTACTTAGGTTCTCACTTCTGACATGGCATGCGAGGCTGACTTGGGTGCTCGCCCGCATAATTACAAACTGTGTACATGGATATATTCCCGTGCGGTCGACAACAGTATCCTTTACTGTTGACAACTGTAAATGAACAATCTCTTATAAAGTTTTAACAGTTTGTGGTACGGTTATTTGACAAATAACAATATGTTGAATGGGTTGTTAAGTTATGTCACCATAAAAAATCGTCTGTTTTCGCGTGCAAAATTTTCGCTCAACAGTATGATAAAATGTTGACATATAATGCAGGAAATAAAGAACATTTTGGAGACAGCATGTTATATGTTGACATTTAGTGATGTTGTCGAGCAGTTATGGTTTAATCGATCGAAAAGTATTCGATAACCGCAACGTAAACTGTGAAGCTATATCTTACATCGTAATAATGATTCTGACCATATAACATGCTGTTTTTTATTATGCGGGCGCCCTTAACATACCATGTGAGTCTGACTTGGATGCTCACTCTACTCTTCTCTGCCATCAATGTTATGGATTTTATACAGGTTCGGGCGAGAGTGCGCAAACGTGTTCGTGAAATGTCGGAATCAGTAAAAGTGTTCGTTTCGCATGACGCCGGCGGTGGCTCGGGTGCCGGAAACAAAGAACGGTGACGTCAAACTCACACCTAATGAATGAAATTTGGTGTGAGTTTGACGTCAGCAATCAGCTGATCAGAAATGTTTACACTTTTTGAGCTACTAATACGAACAAAAAGGCACGCTCAACCGGACCTGTATAAAATAAATGACATTGCTCTGCCATGCCTCGAGGTGTCGATAGCGATAGGTACCAACCAGGGTGCACGTAATAATAGTGCTGTCCAATGAGAGCTTGAAGTAGCTCGAAGTTTCTCCCTGTCCTGCTCATGCCCATTTGTTGACAAAAAGAACGAGCAGGACGGGAACAACTTCGAGCTACTTCGAGCTGCTCATTGGACAGCATTAATGTGTACATTTGTTTTGACAGAAGGATTATATATAAGCAGGGATTGAATCCTAATAAGAAAGAACAAGTCTCTCACTTATCTTCTCTGCATACATATACGATATGTAGCATACCATGAGAGACTTTTTTTTCGCAAGCTGTCATGATGAAGAACTGATTCGGGAGGCTATACCCCATGATTTAGGGAGGCTATACCCCATGAGAATTTCTTTTAGAAAGCTCTAAATGTGGGGAGCACTGGCTCGGATGATGCATTTCAACTTGTTCTACACAGCTGTGCAGTGACCAACACGAAAGGAGCGAAAATAAAGCGAGAATCACCATTTTTCTGTGGGGGCTGTCTATCCTATTCCTAGTCCTATCCTGCAAGTTTGATAAATTTGTTATTATGGCTTGTTATGATTCGGAACAGTTTTTGCCTATCTTTTATCGTTGTTCGTTATCTATTAAGAACGATTTCTGGAAACCCTGTATATGAGTGTTTATCAATAGTACTCTAAATTTTAACTGTATGTTTTGTTTTGCAAATGATGTACTTTATAATTCAAAATGCGAGAGCAATAAAGATTTTAATATAAATGAACAACAACATAAATGTTAACGATGTGGATTAAAATGCACTTGAACCGTTTGTTTGAGAAACTGCATATGTAACATTTTTGGCCAAAATGAGATTTTTATATATAATATATTACACAGCTACTTTCTCTATCCCTTTAAGAATATTTTTTGTGTCTGTTCTTTTGATGTCAATGCAATATTCAAAAACTATGTACTAATGAAAGCTCCCTCCATGTTTTCAAACTTGTATGCTTTAATATTAATGTTGTCGGGAAATTCAAATGGCTAGTACATATAACGTTTTACACCTGGTAATATTTTAATATTATAGATAATTATCTGTATATGATTTTCTCGGGAGCGATATTAACAGACATTATGCAACCTAAAAGAAATTTTAACCTAATTATATGCCCATTTAAAAAATCAAAAACGATTAGACTTCTGTCAACTTTTTCTATCGGATGTTCGACTTTCTATTGGTAGTTTTCTAAATATTTTTTCCTTAGCAAGCCCACTCACCCTCTAGACGAACTTAACAAATTCTAACGCAATATTGTGCACCGACAAGCCCCGAGGCGGAACGTATGTGGAACCGTATATGAAGGAGCTTAAGGCCAAACCAAAACTAGAAAATTCGAGTCGTGACAATGTTTCTTATGATGGTATAACAGAGAGTGGGAAGTAGGATTACAACAAAATCTTAAGGCTCCTTACGCTTTAGTATTCTCGTTCTATTAAAAATTCGACTCCTTGGCCCGTTTGACTCATTGTCGCCTTCGAAAACAATTTTATTGTATTCAGTCATGTCACAGTACACTTAATTTTATCATTATTCCGAATAATTTGTCTAAATAGGGTGGGTGTACCAATTTTCGCCATACTTAAGAACAATTTTTTTTTTTAAATAAGTAAAAGGCCACCCACCTTATATATAAAGCGGAAGGTTTTACTTCCTGCTCCTTAGAACAGCTGTGAAAACCACAATAAAATTCGTTATAATCATCAAAATTGATTAATCCATAATAGGAACGCATGCAACAGTTGTGGCACTATTCTTAATTTTGGTTCCTTATTTGGCAAATCCCATTGTTTTCTTATGGGACTGGCCAAATAGGGACCACTAGTGCGACAACTGGTGCAAAGGACGTCCAAAAATAAGCAAAATCAATTTTTACAATTATGCTTTGCTTGTTGTTTAGGAGATCAAAGGTGTTATCGTATCATATGAATAATATTTATCGATATGTCTTGGTTTGCTGTGATTTGATTGGCCATTTGGCATTAAAGCACTTGTGCGACAACTGTTGCTATAGCCACAACTGGTACATCTAGCCTAAATATGTATCGACATTTGCATTATAGTTGGTAAACTCGATTACTGACTGAACACACTTCAGTGGTGACGGATGATCGTAGCTCATCACGTTGTTTAATCAATAATTCACCGATAATTTATTGTTTTGTAGGAAGATATTTATCACTGCTGCTTTAAAAACTGTGTTATACTAAGGACACACCTGTGGTACTTGTACCATGGTACAAGAGAACAAGAAAATTATTCCAAGACTGTCTTTGATAAAGACAATAATTGGTATGGTACTCATTTCAAGATTCTTGTACCATGATACTTATACCACCAGTGTATCATTAGTATTACAAGCAATTTTAGTTACATAAAGCTAAAATTGTGCGTTTTTTATATTCCATGTGTATATATTTTCGCATTTTCATATTTTATATTCTCACTAGCTTTATGTACCCGGCCTTGCTCGGAATTGCCAGTTCAGTTCGCAGATTTTTTTACAATCGGAAAATGATAAAATCAATTGGTCAACAGGGTAATTGTGTTTACTTATTGATACTTCATCATTTGATTAAAATAAGGCTTTTGGAATCATTGTCTGATCAGTAGGCAAATGCCTACTTTTAAAGAGGCAATCACATCTACTGTCCAGAAGAAAACGGGTAACAATAATCATTGTTTTATACCCAGCAAATGCTTGCTTTCTATGCAAGATTTTTCTGATGCTGTTCAAAATTATCCCAAATGCCCTTCATGTCCAATGACCTTTTGCCAAATAGTGTTATGTTAATCTGCCGTAATCTGGAAAAGTGACGTAACAGCCATTTTACAACATGTATGTTTTCCCTTTTTCTGTTAAGGAGCTCGATAAGTAGTACTCGTTAACACCATTTTGGAAAATGCCGTATACGTCACTTTTTCAGATTACGGCAGTAATAGCCTGCTTCATTCAGGGATATGTCATTTCCGGGAAATGTCATATTCTGGGATATGTGTATCGGGAAGTATTATTTTCGAGAAATATCATTTTCGTTAAAGTCATTTTTGGAGAAATGTTATTACCGGGAGAATGTTATTGTCTAGGATTTTTCCAATTTAAAGGAGTTCGGGCAATTTGTTTCCGGAGTATTGCACAATGTCAAAGAACATCAGATGAACTAAATAAGAGGTTTTTTTTTGTATTTTTATTAAGGAGACTTTCAGCCCGAGGCTGTCTCGTCTCCGAAGAGGGATTTTGAATTATGCGTTTTCTAAACAATACCCGACCCCAATAACCTCTTGCATTCCTCCTAGCCTCTTTGTAATAGCTTCCTTTTGGGTAGAAATTACGTGGTTACAAATTTGGTTTGAACTGACCCATGCGATAAAAAGGTATGCTAAACTGTTAGTTTAATAAATATATCTGTTGCAAATAAATCGCATGATGAATTTGAACATTAGTAGAAGATAAATTTATATTAAACTTGAGCATCCCCAAACACATAAGAGTTAGCTTATTGTTCGTTCTGTAGGACCTTTTTTAATGAATTTGTCAGACTAAACATTAAGAGCAACTGAAGAGGTACGCGATGGGAAATACTAAATCGTTTTTCCATATACCGCTACCGAAATTGTAAGTATTATTGTAAATAACTTAAAGTGCAAATAATTTAATAAATATTCACAAAGCATTATAGCTAAATCGCAGACAACAACATGTGTGTCATTTCTGCTGAAAGACTCGGTACACGCTAGTAACTCCGTCGCTTGCAACAATATCCTCTATCTCCTTTAGCAATGACACTCCTACCCAGTCTGATATAGTCTTCTTTAGACAGAGAATATGGGTTCCAAATTTGATGAACATCGATAAATGGGTTCAGATGTTATGCTGAATTGCTCGATAACAAAACAATACCCCTCTCTCACACCCTCCCTCGTTTAAAATGACTTACCCAATCGCTTCATTAGGATAGAAAAATTGGTTCAAATCGGCCAAGGGGCTCAAGACTTACACTGAGTTGATCAATAACTTAGCAATACCCCTCTCCCACCCCCTCCTCCTTTTCCAAAGAGCATCCCTAACCCCCTCTATCATCGTTTCCTTAAGATAAAGAATGTGTGTTCCAAATTTGGTTGAAATCGGCCAAGAGGTTCAGAGGCTATAGGGGAAACTGGACACACATGATCCCCACTTTTTGTTTAGGATATTTCTCGATGTAACATGCACCGATTTGCACGCTTCTTGATGGATTTGATAAAGAACTTAATAAGCTATTTAAAAACGTCATTGGAAGTAATTATTTGTCCATGAAAGTTACCGAAAAATCGATTTTGCTGAAAGATAGAAAATTTGGCATTTTCAAAACTTGCGGGAGATTTGATCCCCATATAGGGGGAAATTGATCCCTTTATGACCTGAACATGTTAAGGTTCTTCCAAGTCTAATGAAAGGTTGAATTGGTCTAGCTTCAAATCCTAATAATTCTTCAAAGTCTGCCGTAATATTAGTCGTGCGAAAATTAAATATTGTGGGTATTAAGCAAGACAAGTATTTTAGTTCTCGAATAGAGTAGTAGTGATAGATAGAATGTCTGCTATAGCAACAAAATTGGCATGGTGATGATGATTTATCTGCAAACCATTCTCCACTAACAGACAGTGGTCATATCACGACAACCATGATGTTCCCAAGAGGATCTCTCTTTGTGATTGATAAGGATGATACCAAAAATGGTTGATCGATACATAAATATATCTTTGTAATTTTGGAATCTAATTATTCTATAAAATTGTTCAAAGAGGTCTCTTATATTTTGATCTTCTTGGCCTCAGATGCACTCAATCTATTCTACAATCATTCTAAGTAGCTGAAACAGTGACCCATTTTCCCCCTTATTTGGCCCATTGCCTCCCCTGACGACGGTACATCGAGATAGACCGACTACTACCAATACCACAACCGTGATCATACCAGGATGATGACTTCATACATCAATATGGTACTATCACTGTCATAATTTTTGTAGTGCGTGTTATTATTACACAAATGCGATTTCTCTTAAACGACTGACCAAAAGATGTTGAATGAGACTATTATTAAAAATTCTTTAAGAAGGTTTACAACTAAATGGTGATTGTAAGCAAACTTCTCCTCGTTCAAACGGAAAAAAAGTTAATACCAGATCAAGCAACACTGATTTTAAGCCCAGTGATTTGTTGAGTATTTTCAAAGCTTAATTTACACTCTTTTTCATTGAAAATAATGGTAAAATGCATTTAATAAAACTAATCAAAACAAAGTATGTTCAACTACACTTTGTTCTGGTTAATGAAATAAGGCTATTGAAAAATTCAAATTGCGCGTGTATTGTCTGATTAACAAAATTAAAGAGAAATAAAATTTATTTATACTTTTTAACTAGAAAATAATTTTAACAGATCAACTAGTTACATACAATACAATAATATGCGACGGTATACAACAAACGCCTTAATATATGCAATATCTGGATCAAGTGTGTCCAAACTGTGGGGATCAAGTGTGTCCATGTTGAGTATTTATCTTGTTTTGTTTTTTATTCAATGGAAAATAAGCAATAGTTATTTGAATGAACGTATTCAATTCTACTATAATAAATCTTTGTCCAGTAAAAATTTGGTACGTTTTGGTTGGACATATTCAAAGTTATTAAACTTTTCTCCTTTGAAGAAAAAAAGGATTGAGAATGCTAAAATAATAAAACCTCTGTAAAATCCATATACATAAAGTAACTAATATCAAATGTTACTCAGATTCAATAATCTATCTAACGGATTCGTTTGCACATATCACTGGTATAAAAATGTGATTAGTTTTCGAGAAAACATGGGGGGATCATGTGTCCCCGGGGATCATGTGTGTCCAGTTTCCCCTAATGAGATGATTAATAACAAAGCAATACCCCTCCCGGCACATCCTTCCCCTTTTCCAAAGAACATGCTTAGCCCACCTTCATTGTCGTCTCCTTAAGATAAAGAATGTGTGTTCCAAATTTGGTTGAAATCGGCCAAGGGGTTCATAAGGTACACTGAGTTGATCAATATCTTAGCAATGCCCCTCCCCTCACACCCCCCCTTTTCCAAAGAGCATCCCCAACCCCCCCATCGTCGTCTCCTTAAGACAAAGAATGTGTGTTCCAAATTTGGTTGAAATCGGCCAAGGGGTTCAGAGGCTACACTGAGTTGATCAATAACTTAGCAATACACCTCCCCCCACACCCTCCCTCTTTTCCAAAGAGCATCCCTAACCCATTTATCGTCATCTCCTAAAGATAAAGAATGTGTGTTCCAAATTTTGTAGAAATCGGCCAAGGGGTTCAAAAGGTACACTGAGTTGATCAATAACTTAGCAATACCCCTCCCCCCCACCCCCCCCCCTTTCCCAAAAACATCCATAACCCCCCATCCTCCTCTCCCTCAGATAAAGAATGTGTGTTTCAAATTTGGTTGAAATCGGCCAAGGGATTCAGAGGCTACACTGATTTGATTAATAACTAAGCAATACCCCCCCCCACCCTCCCCCTTTTCCAAAAAGCATGCTCAACCCCTTATCGTCGTCTCCTTAAGATAAAGAATTTGTGTTCCAAATTTGGTTGAAATCGGCCAAGGGTTTCAGAATTTACACTGAGTTGATCGATATCTAAACAATACTGCTCCCCCACACTTTCCCTCTTTTCCAAAGAGCATTCCCAACACCCTATCGTCGTCTCCTTATGATAAAGAATGTGTGGTCCAAATTTGGTTAAAATCGGTAAATGGGTTCAGAAGTTAGGCTGGAACATACATACAAACATACATACAAACATACATACAAACATACAAACATTGAGTTTTATATATATATAATAATAATAAAGATAAAGATAAAGATAAAGATATAAGATATAAGACATAAGATATAAGATATAAGATAAAAAGAAGAAGATAATTCCATAATTTTTTGATTTTCATATTTTCATATCTGCATATTTCTATATAATACTTTAACTTCTATATATTTTTAAAATTGAATATTTTTAATTTACTTCTTGTTTTCAGTTCATTATATATTTATATTTTTAAACTTTCATATATGTAATTTTACATATTCAGAGCCCACTGCGTCATGTTCTCATATTTTCGTATTTTCATTTATTTATATTTTCTTATACTCATACAGTTATGAAGTGACCCGAGCAGCACACATGTTGCACAAAAGTTTCTGTGACTCACATGCAATCAAATTTAATCACATTTGAGTTGCTGCAATTAAATCCGTCTGGATTGTGCTGCTAAGGGATAAGTTACAGTTACTTGCATATTTTCATAATATTTTAATGCCTTTATATTGCCATATTTCTAGACCAACATTTGCAAAGGGCGTAACAGCCAAGGTTTATTTCTTCTAATTCTTTGTCCACATATAGAGCTATATATGTAGACGAAGAATCAGAAGGAGTGAATTTTGGCTGTTACGCCGTTTTCAAATGTTGGTCTAGATTTAACCACACAATCAATCTCCTTATATGATTCTGATGAAGGATGTGGAAAGGGATTATACCACGATATCAACTTTAAACTTACAATTATTATTGTTCTTTTTCCGAAGTATGCTGTGTTTTGAGTTCATCAACATTACTACGGTGTTCTTCAAATGTAGGATAAATAACTACTAATTAAATAAAAAAAAAGTTCACCTGTTGCATTTTTCATTAAATTGTATTTTTAGTTTATCTTCAATTCGTCATGACGAGCAAAAAAATTTCGTTGTACGAGAAAGTTAAAAAAATCAGAATACATATTCATATTAATCAAAACAATTATGTTTTTACATGTGATACTGCCATCTGTCATTTTTTCGTTTTTTTCTTTTTTCCAGAAATCAATATGTTTATTTCTCAATCTTTGAACCAGAATGAAGCACATTCCCCGATCTAAACCAGAACATTTCTTGAAGAGCTATTGGTATTCTATCCCTGAAGGCATAAATCTGAAACTAGCTGGCGTTGAAGAATTGTCCTTTCTCATCCAGGACATGGAATTGAAACTTGGTGAGAGAATTCCATTACATTGAAACTATATGGTTATATACCATAAAAAATCCAACAGGGCACCCGATTGAAGCGATTTGGATAGGAAGAGTGGAATCGCCAACTTCATATTGTTAACATCTCGTGGATAAAGGGCGACCTCTTCTCCCCATCTATTGGGTCAATCTGGGAAACGAGGGCTAGATAATAATATTGTATGTACGAACTTTCTTCTGGAAGGAGATTCTCTTTTCATCCCGTGGATTCGCATAAGCGTCTTTGCTTATGGAACCACCCCACCCATTTTTGTCCCTTCGTACAGGAGTCTGATGAAATACAAACAATAGCATAATCATGATCAAATCGTTTGTCAGATATGGCCAGTGCTATCGGCAGGTGCCTTGCTACAATAGATGGTAGTATCATCATCATCATCATCATCATCATCATCAAAATGAGATTTTTATATATTCTGAATCCTCTTCCAAAAATACGTATTCTGGCAAAAAATTACGAAAAAAAATTTTTGTTCAGGAATGTATGAATTTTTTTTTTTCGTTTGTTTTAGAAACTACATATGTCCTCGCACTTTGAAGAGCAATTATGGAGTACTGCTTACAGTTTGGAGTACTGCGGGCAGTCTGTTAAACAGGATACGCGACAGGAGTTTGTACGCCGAGTTCAGAAGGGTGATTCCTCTGTAATTGGCACACTCTAGTCTGTGCCCTTTCTTATACATTGGGCATATGAGGCCATCCAACCAGCTTGCAGGCAGTTCTTCAACCTCCCATATTTTCTGGATAATGTGGTGGATTGATTGATGCAGCTACTCACTTCAGTGCTTGAGAAGGGATCGGGATCTCGTCCTTCCAAGCAGCTTTACTGTTTTTCAGCTCATTTAGAGCCTTCTTAACGGCGGTACCCCATTTGGCATAATGCCGTTTGGCATAATGCCGTTTGGCATAATGGCCATTTGGCATAATTTGTATGCGGTGTCAAATTGAGGGCCATTTGGCATAAGGGCCGTTTGGCATAATAGTCATTTGGCATAATGTGTATGCGGTGTCAAATTGAGGGCCGTTTGGCATAATGGTCATTTGGCATAAGGGTCGTTTGGCATAATAGCCACATACTGTTCCAAATTAATATCCCAGGAATCTACTTACCATCATCGGAGGTGAATTACTCCGATGATGCTAAGTTGACTTTAAAGCTTAATTTGCGGTACAACATTCCGCGGTAATCCATTTCTTGATGTACCACATCGCGATCATTACCATTGCGCAATATTCCATTCTGCGTTTTGTATCATTCCGCAGTTAGAATTATTTTGTAGTGAATCGTTTTGCTGCCAATACCCGAGCAAATTCGAGTATTCAAAGAACGCAAAATAACACATTTGGCCTTATACCGGGCAAATGCGAGCAGTTATAGAAGGAAAAATAACACATTTTGCCTTATAACAGGCAAACACGTGCATCACGAAACGGTACACCATAAAATTGTTGATACAGTCAAACCTCCATGAGTCGATAATAAAGAGATCATCGGCTCATGGAAATATCGAGAAGTGGAATATAAAATCCTTGAAAAGCTTCCCAAGCAACAAAAGTCAGGCAAAAATGGTTGCAGCAACTTGTTTGTGACCAAATCTGGTCACAGATGAATTGCAGTAATCTATGTGAAACATGTGCTGCTAGGGTTTTTCAAGGGATCAACGCAGAAATCCATAACATATTTTATAATATGGCATAACTTGCTTCCATGACTCGATATCGAGTCATAGAACATCGTCTCTTGAAGGGTTCACTGTATATCCCGCTGAAGATTATTCACTTCAACACCTTATCATTTTCATTTCCTAAAATTTACCCTTCTTTGAAACGCGAGCAGTTCTTTGTTTATTTCAATGAAATTTTTGAACTTTTTCTGTCGGAGACGAGCCAGCCTCGGGCTGCAAGTCTCTTAAATAAAGACAAAAAAAAACTTTTTCTGTAATTAACCCTTCTTTATTGCATATAAATTGTTGCAAACGGCAATTAATTTGGATGGAACCGTATATAAATTGCTGCGAAATGGT
The DNA here is from genome assembly GCF_024139115.2 of Armigeres subalbatus. Taxonomy (NCBI): domain Eukaryota; kingdom Metazoa; phylum Arthropoda; class Insecta; order Diptera; family Culicidae; genus Armigeres; species Armigeres subalbatus. The sequence continues at coordinate 178,166,856 of NC_085140.1, read as the reverse complement.
GAGTTGACATCCGGGAAGGGGCGCCTAACATAGCTCTAGTCCTCACAAGTTCCAATACTCACGCTTCCACGGGACTTCCGATGACAATTGACCGCCAGCTAAGGGTTGCGTACTTAGCTGATAGTGCAGCCTGGGCACTGTTGTCCTTCTGACATCTGCTAGAGTGAGAGAGTGCGCCCTGTGGGGTCTGCCTAGGATGTGGTGGGGTTCGACAGTGGGCTCTGTTGAATTTCTATAAAAAGATGCATGTGTACCCAAGCAGACCCTATCAAAGCGACCGTGTGCCGCTCAAAGCGCACTAGCCTAGTCCAGGTGTTGGGTGGGAATTTAAACAAATTTGACCCGACTGATCAAGCGTCTGTAAACCAAGGAGGTGTGGCTCCAACAGCGTCTGTTCTGGCATCCAGCGGCTGAGTATGAAATGATATTCCCCGGAAGCTATACCTAAGATGGCAGCCCCATCCCGGTGGATAGGGAACCTTGGGCCACCAACCTACTGTTCCCTGAAACATCAAGTTGTTCTAGAATCTGCCAATGAAAGAATACGGACTGATTTTACGGCGACGACTCTTAGCGCGAAACAACGGACACGAATAGGAACATGGAACGTTTTAACCCTAGCCCAGCAGGGTAAATTGGCACAACTTGCCAATGAGGCACGCCGCATGAAGCTTGAGATCCTGGGACTGAGTGAAGTCCGTTGGCCAAACTTTGGAGAACACAGAACGCCGTCGGGACAAGTTCTGCTATACTCTGGTCTGCATCAGCCGAAAATGGAAACGGAGCCTTCTTGATGTACGGAATAAACGTAGTGCCGATATCGCGTCTGATCATCACCTACTCATCGGCGAAATACGCCTGCGCATTGCGCGGATTCGTCGGCAGGAGGAAAGAGTTGGACGACGATTCAACACACGCCGACTGGAAGATGCCACGGTGAAACGATCCTTCGTTGAAGAACTGGAGACGCGTGCTGCAGATATTCCGGAAGGTGGCAGCGTGGAAGACCAATGGAACGCCATCAAGAATGCTTTCATCGCCACCAGCGAGAACAATCTGGGCGAACTGCACACCCAGAGAAAACAATGGATCACCGATGAGACCAGGAGGAAGATAGAGGAGCGAAGAGAAGCCAAAGCCGCGATAGAGCGATCGAAAACCAGAGGAGCCAAAGTCTTAGCCCGTCAACGATACGCGGCTCTTGAGAAGGAAGTAAAACGCTTATGTCGACGGGACAAGCGAGCGTGGGCAGACTCTCTGGCCGACGAAGGAGAAAGAGCTGCCGCAACCAGGGACATTCGCATCCTCTACGATATCTCACGACGCTTAAGCGGGGCGAAGATGAATGCAACGATGCCTGTGAAAGACGCGAATGGACAGTTATCGACCGAACCAACTGACCAGCTGAAACGCTAGTTCGAGCACTTCGAACAACTTTTTCAAGTGCCAGCCAGGCTATCACCACCTCGGCATGATCTGGCTAGGATCCGACGTATAACACGCGTCAATACCGAAGCTCCATCACTGCTAGAGATTCAAACAGCCATCCAAAGCATGAAATCGAATAAAGCCCCATGGGTCGACCGCATATCAGCCGAGATGCTCAAAGCTGACCCCATGACATCCGCACAACTACTGCATCGTTTATTTCGTAATATCTGGGACACCGCAACTTTCCCGGTCGACTGGATGCAAGGTATCTTAGTGAAGGTGCCCAAAAAGGGTGACCTGACTGTATGCGATAACTGGCGAGGCATTATGTTGCTGTGTACCGTACTCAAAGTTCTGTGCAAAATTATCCTAGCCCGGATTCAGGAGAAGATCGATGCGACTCTCCGTCGGCAGCAGGCCGGATTCCGTGCCGGAAGATCCTGTGTGGACCATATTGTCACGCTCCGCATCATTCTGGAGCAGGTCAACGAATTCCAAGAGTCCCTTTACTTGGTATTCATTGACTACGAAAAAGCTTTCGACCGTCTCAATCACGAGAATATGTTATCATCGGCCTCATCGAAGCATAGTATGAGGCCTTTTCGCGTAGAGTGCTGCACAATGGGGTCCTGTCCGACCCTACCCGGGTCGTAGCTGGTGTGAGGCAAGGATGTATTCTATCACCGTTACTGTTCCTCATCGTAATCGATGAGATTCTGGTAGATGCGATTGACCGTGAACCAAACCGCGGGCTGTTATGGCAGCCTATAACCATGGAGCACCTAAACGACTTCGAATTGGCTGATGACGTTGCACCCCTCACGCAACGGCGCTCTGATATGCAGAGTAAGCTCAACGACCTTGCCGAGCGCTCCTCCTCGGCAGGTTTAGTCATCAACGTCAACAAAACCAAATCGTTGGATGTAAACACGGTGACTCCTTCCAGTTTCACAGTAGCCGGGCAACCAGTGGAGAATGTTGAAAGCTTCCAATATCTTGGTAGCCAAATGGCGTCAGACGGCGGTACCAAGATCGACATAGGCGCACGGATCAAGAAAGCAAGGGCTGCCTTTGCGAGTTTAAGAAATATCTGGAAAAACAGGCAGATAAGTGAACGCACCAAAATACGAATTTTCAACTCTAACGTGAAATCTGTGCTGCTATACGCTAGCGAAACATGGTGTGTATCAGTGGAGAACACTCAACGGCTGCAGGTGTTCATTAACAGATGCCTGCGGTATATAATTCTGGCCTGGTGGTCTCACAACTGGATCTCAAACAACGAGCTCCATCGTCCTTGTCACCAGAGGCCGATAGCAACAGAAATTCGGAAGTGGGGCTGGGTCGGCCACACTCTACGTAGGGGCGGAAACGAAATCTGTAAACAAGCATTAGACTGGAACCCAGCGGGACATCGCAGCAGAGGCAGACCCAGAGGCTCATGGCGGCGAAGCCTCAATAAAGAAATAAAAGAAGTCGACCGAAATCTAACCTGGCAACAGGTTAAAGCGATAGCCGGGCAACGCTCAGGATGGAGATCTTTCAAGTCGGCCCTTTGCACCACCGGAGGTGTACAGGATCCATAAGTAAGTAAGTAAGTATATAAATTATGCCAAATGGCCTTTATGCCAAACGACCCTCAATTTGACGCCGCGTACAAATTATGCCAAATGGTCGTTATGCCAAATGGCCTTCAATTTGACACCGCATACATATTATGCCAAATGGCAATTATTCCAAACGGCCCTTATGCCAAATGGCTATTATGCCAAACGTGGTACCGCCTTCTTAACCTCGTCCAGTGTTGGTGGTTCCACAGCTTGACCGTCGCCGACTATGTCCATCCTGCTCCTTAATACGCCTTCATTTTCACCGTTCAACAAATCATCGAAGTGCTCCTTCCACCTGGCTACCACCATAGACTTGTCTGTTAGCAAATTCCCCCCTCGGTCATTGCACATGGCGGGTACTGGTGCAGTCTTATGCCGCGCGTTCGACTCCTAGCAACATTTTTCTCGGCCAGTCATTCGCTGGCATTCCTCATCAAACCAACCATTTCGTTGGCGTCGCTGTCAGTGCCTAACACTTCCAGCGCTGTTGCAGTCCGCTCGTCCAGCTTCTGGTGGTACTGTTGAGCAACTCCTTCAACTGACAAGCGTTGGATATTGAAACGCATCGTTCTGTTGTTTCGTGAATTCGTGACGCTGGAAAGTCGCAACTACAAGGTAGTGGTCCGAGTTGATGTTCGGACCTCTGAAGGCTTCGAGATGAGCCAGCCCTTACATCTATAACATCCGAAGAAATCTCGCTTAACTTTTCAGAAGGACCTAAGTAACATTTTTTCATGAATTAATTTGAGTATTGCAATCAAAAGCTTTCATGTTTTTCTGTTGTGTGCGCTATTCAAATTAATTCATACATAAAAATGTTACTTGGGTCCTTTTGAAAAGTTAAGCGAGAAATGTTGTCCGTCGACCAGCACGTGGTCTATCTGTAAGCAAGTGTCTCCACTCGGATGTTGCCAGGTGTGTTTGCGGATATTCTTACGTGCGAACTAGGTACTGCTTATTGCCATCCCTCTTGTAAATAAATACAATATTAATTTGCAAAACTTAAAGGTGACCCATTTTGTCCCGGCATTTTTTGATTCATAGAAAAATAGACTTCTACTTTAATGACTCAAAATTAAATAAAAAGTAGTTTTTTTTTTGTTATTTCATACCCCTGGCTTACAGATTTTGAGCTATTTTTATAGATCCACGTTCAAAAGCATTGAGGGTTCGCCTTAGGTGACCCATCTTGCCCCATCCTACCCTATATATATATCAACTGAGGGTATTAAAATGTAATTTTACTTTGATCAAGTCGTACGGAGTCATATTAACACCAATATCCGTTTTGATACCCTTAGCTGATAGATATATTTAAAAGCTTTCGTCCAAGTACTAACTTGTATGGGAAAAGCTCATTTTTACCATTTCATTCATTTCATTTATTTAGTTAACATCTAATCAGATAACACTGAATCAACAATTTGACGCCATAATGCACGGTTCGAGGCCGCATCTCTCCATCCTCGGATACGCCCCACGCTCGCCAAGTCGTTCTGCACCTGGTCTGCCCATCTCGCTCGCTGCGCTCCACGCCGTCTCGTACCTGCCGGATCGGAAGCGAACACCATCTTTGCAGGGTTGCTGTCCGGCATTCTTGGAACACACATGTCCTGCCCATCGTACCCTTCCGGCTTTAGCTACCTTCTGGATACTGGGTTCGCCGTAGAGTTGGGCGAGCTCATGGTTCATTCTTCGCCGCCACACACCGTCTTCTTGCACACCGCCAAAGATGGTCCTAAGCACCCGTCTCTCGAATACTCCGAGTGCTTGCAAGTCCTCCTCGAGCATTGTCCATGTTTCATGTCCGTAGAGGACAACCGGTCTTATTAACGTCTTGTACATGACACATTTGGTGCGGTGGCGAATCTTTTTCGACCGCAGTTTCTTCTGGAGCCCGTAGTAGGCCCGACTTCCACAGATGCTGCGCCTTCGTATTTCACGACTAACGTTGTTGTCAGCCGTTAGCAAGGATCCGAGGTAGACGAATTCCTCGACCACCTCGAAGGTATCCTCGTCTATCGTAACACTGCTTCCCAGGCGGGCCCTATCGCGCTCGGTTCCGCCCACAAGCATGTACTTTGTCTTTGACGCATTCACCACCAGTCCAACTTTTGTTGCTTCACGTTTCAGGCGGGTGTACAGTTCTACCACCTTTGCAAATGTTCGGCCGACAATGTCCATGTCATCCGCGAAGCAAATAAATTGACTGGATCTGTTGAAAATCGTACCCCGGCTGTTACACCCGGCTCTCCGCATGACACCTTCTAGCGCAATGTTGAACAACAGGCACGAAAGTCCATCACCTTGTCTTAGTCCCCGGCGTGATTCGAACGAACTGGAGTGTTCGCCCGAAATCTTCACACAGTTTTGCACACCATCCACCGTTGCTTTGATCAGTCTGGTAAGCTTCCCAGGAAAGCTGTTCTCGTCCATAATTTTCCATAGCTCTACGCGGTCTATACTGTCGTATGCCGCCTTGAAGTCAACGAACAGATGGTGCGTTGGGACCTGGTATTCACGGCATTTTTGAAGGATTTGCCGTACAGTAAAGATCTGGTCCGTTGTCGAGCGGCCGTCAACGAAGCTCGTTCACTAATGGTGACAGACGACGGAAGGTGATCTGGGATATCACTTTGTAGGCGGCATTAAGGATGGTGATCGCTCGAAAGTTCTCACACTCCAGTTTGTCGCCTTTCTTGTAGATGGGGCATATAACCCCTTCCTTCCACTCCTCCGGTAGCTGTTCGGTTTCCCAGATTCTGACTATCAGTTTGTGCAGGCAAGTGGCCAGCTTTTCCGGGCCCATCTTGATGAGCTCAGCTTCGATACCATCCTTACCAGCTGCTTTATTGGTCTTTAGCTGTTGAATGGCATCCTTAACTTCCCTCAAGGTGGGGGCTGGTTGGCTTCCATCGTCCGCTGAACTGATGTAGTCATCTCCTCCGCTGCCTTGACTTTCACTGCCTGTACTCTCAGCGCCATTCAGATGTTCCTCGTAGTGCTGCTTCCACCTTTCGATCACCACACGTTCGTCCGTCAAGATGCTCCCATCCTTATCCCGGCACATTTCGGCTCGCGGCACGAAGCCTTTGCGGGATGCGTTGAGCTGCTGATAGAATTTGCGTGTATCTTGAGAACGGCACAGCTGTTCCATCTCCTCGCACTCCGCTTCTTCCAGGCGGTGTTTCTTCTCCTGAAAAAGGCGGGTCTGTTGTCTCCGCTTCCGTCTATAACGTTCCACGTTCTGCCGGGTACCTTGCTGCAGCGCGACCGCCCGCGCTGCGTCCTTCTCATCCAGAATCTGTCTGCACTCTTCGTCGAACCAATCGTTCCGTCGACTTCGACCCGACGTTGTTCTCCGCTGCGTCGTTAATGGCTGCTTTAACTGTACTCCAGTAATCCTCAAGAGGGGCCCCATCGAGCTCACCCTCTTCCGGCAACGCTGCCTCGAGATGCTGCGCGTATGCAGTGGCGACATCAGGTTGCTTCAGTCGCTCTAGGTCGTACCGCGGCGGTCATCGGTACCGAACATTGTTGATGACGGATAGTTTTGGGCGCAGTTTAACCATTACCAGATAGTGGTCAGAGTCGATGTTAGCGCCACGATATGTCATGACGTCGATAATGTCGGAGAAGTGCCGTCCATCAATCAGAACGTGGTCGATTTGTGATTCTGTCTGCAGTGGTGATCTCCAGGTGTACCGATACGGGAGGCTGTGTTGAAAGTAGGTGCTGCGAATGGCCATATTCTTGGAGGCGGCGAAATCAATTAGTCGTAGGCCGTTTTCGTTCGTCAGCCGGTGAGCGCTGAACTTTCCAATAGTCGGTCTAAACTCCTCCTCTTGGCCAACCTGAGCGTTCAAATCTCCTCTCCTCTCCATTTTTATCATATGAGAAGCAAATTAAGGAAGAAATCGCCCAAAATGCTGAGCATCACCGATTTAGAATATTGGCCATAACTTTTGAACGCATCGCCTGCATTGGCCAATTTTAAAAAGGATATAAATAGGACAGGATTTTTAATTTTCGGATATAAGTAACTAAAATTAGTCCATACTTATCACATTGCGTTTATTATAAAGCACAGATGTACAGAAAAGAAACATATTATACATACTTAGCTTTATTCAACGACTTAGCATAGAAACTATTTGGTGCTGGATTGACACAATTGTAAAAAAGTAAAATACAATTTAAATTAGGCTTACAATTTTCTTACGCTAATTAGCAAAAAAAACTTTAAGTTTTGCTTTATTTGAAATCCTAATCTGCTTATTTCTTCAATAGAAAGTTAAAACAGAACAAAAATGCAAATCACCGATCGAAAATTGTAAATCATCGCTTTCCAAATCAACCAAATTAATGATGAACATATTAGAACCCAGACATGCGTTTCTATGTATTAATTAAAGTGAAATTCAACCCACATGCTTATTCGCGACGTCAGCAAAATACAAATATTATAAAGCTCAGAATGCAATTCTGTCAAATCCTGCCATTACCGCCCCGTCTGTTCTATTGCGTTCGAGGCTTAAGGGTGGTCAACCGGACACAGGTATCGTATATTCTTGTTCATAGAATTTTCTATTTTTGCGTCAAGATCCTGTCAATCCCGCCTATTTAAAAATACATGGAAGCAAAATTCATGATCAAGATTCCCGAGGTGTTAGGATATCAGTTGCCTCAAAAATTCCCATGGAAACATGGTTACAAATTCCGAGCATAAGATTCTCGAGGTTAGAAGCTATTTGCATGCTTGTTTTACAGAGATGTCCTACCCAGTTGGCAAAAATCTGCCCTTTTATTTTTCACAATTTTTAACAACCAAATAAAATTCATTCAACGAGTGCAACTAATAGATAGATATCACTTCGTGCAGCATTTTGTCAGATGGAAGTAACATTTTGAAAACTCAAATATCCATCTATTAGTTGCACTCACTGAATGTATTTCATTTTACTGTAGAAAATTGTGAAAAATAAAAGAGCAGATTTTTTGCCAACTGTGTAGGACATCTCTGCTTGTACATTCAAATCTAGGATATTCAAATGCACTTTCAAATAAAAATAGACTGACATTAATGATGTCCAATAAGCAGCTCGAAGTAGCTCGAAGTTATTCCCGTCCCTCTCATGTCCATTCGTTGACAGAGATACATCCTGAACAGAACGTGAGCCAAGAAAACGATCATGGTAACTATGATTCCTTAGATTTGAAACTATGCAAAAACATACCAGCATGCTTGATTTCTATCCGTTAGAAGCCCACGTGTTCCATTACTAGTCGAAAAATGTGTAGCATGCCAACATTTTCCTAGGATACAAGTGGCTAAGTTAGGTCAGTGCTCTTGAACAGTGTGCAGTGTTCAGAACGTTTTGAACACGAACACGCGTTCTCGTGTTCAGATGCATCTCTGTTTGTTGAACAAGAACGAGCAGGACGGGACGGGAGCAGAATCGAAAGCGAAAACGAATTAGAGTCCTATATAAGAAGAGTAACGTCATGTGTCACGTTTGATAGGTCTCCTGCTCGTTTGGAACGCGCATTTGTATGGAAATAACAGACCATTCTGTTCCAATTCTGACACTTGACGACACTGTTATTATAAGTGCTGTCCAATGGTCAGCTCGAAGTTGTTCCCGTCCTGCTTGTTCTTTTTTGTCAACAAATGGGCATGATCAGGACAGGGAGAAACTTTGAGCTACTTCAAGCTCTCATTGGACAGCACTATAGTCACTGTCAAACGAATATAATGCTATCCAATGAGCAACTCGAAATTATTCCCATCCCCCTCATATCCATTCGTTGACAAAAAGGAACGAGCAGGACGAGAACAACTTCGAAAAAATTTCGGTTCAAATTCGTTTGAAAGTGTCGGTAGGATCACTAGTCCGTAAATAAAGCTTCATATCCCGAGAATCTTGGTATGAGGTTATCAGTTAACTTAACACATAGGAAGTATTTTTCGCGTTAGGCCCGATGTCCTCGTAACGTCTTCCCACGCTGCGTTATCGCTGTTAACACCTGTGTTTTGTTCAAGGCCGCATGCACGTAGCGTTGAAAAGACGCTACTTGGGCATCGGGCCTAGCCGGGTTTTTGATCTCCCTGAATGTTTAATAGGGCGAAATTTTTGTTTTCTTTAACCGAAGTCTCATTAAAGACAAAATCCGTAGACTGTTGTACTTAATAATAAGGGTGAATATGCATTGTGGCGATCAATACACATCAAGTTGAATCGTTCATTCCGTAAGTCGTTAACATCAGCTAAAACCATTTAATAAATCAAAGCAATTTTATTCCGCCTGACGTAATCGGGCGAGACGAGCCGTTAGTTCGTCCTGTTCAGTTGAAGCCTGTGTTGATGCTCCGATAGCAGTAGATGCCGGCCCGCTAGGAAGTTCCATGTTCAACTCCAGACTGAAAAATAAAACATTAAGTATTAATTAGATAGAGGAAATTATGATATTGGTTTGGTTTTATTAGGCCGTAAGACTTGAATGAAGAAAAAATCCAAATATAAAAATTCCCATAAAGACAAAAAAGACATAAGAATTCTTTTTTGAAACGGCGCTGATGGTTGTGTGGTGAGTGTGCCTGCCTTTCACCCTCCAGTGAGCCTGGGTTCAATTCCACTCGACACCAATAGAACCCGTTTTCAGACGAAACATGTTTAATCATGCCTTTCCTCTGATAAAAAGAATGTAAAGCGTGGTATAGAAGTTTCAGGTACCGACCCATATAAGGTTCATATGCATATGTACGATTATCAAAGTAAAAGCTTCAACACTTAATAAAGAGTATCTTGATGTCAAAGTTTACACATCTTATTTTCATTTAATAAGTTGGATTTGGATTACATCTGGTCTAATTTGCTTCCATAGTATGACAACCTTATCGAAAACACGGAATCCTGAGGTTCCAGGAACTAGAAATATTGGTTCACGCAAGAACCCTTTGAATTCAATTCTTTTCTGGTATCTCTTGCTGTTCGATAAAACGCATGATACTACCGTTTTGTAATCATTTTTGGAAAAAAAAATATTGCAAAATGTCACTACTTACCCAGCCTCGTCAGCCACCCGTTGCATCAGTGATTCAACATCGTTCTGCGGTACAGACGTTGTCGTCGTCTGAGACATTGTATTTTCCATGTAAGAACTCTGAACGTCCAAGTCCTCGAACTGGGATTCAAACTTATCCATCAGACCGGAAATTTTCTCCAGATTCATACCCTTCATAGCAGCGTCCATAGCTTTGACCACCCCGGCCATCGAGTTGGTGACCTGACGGGTCGTCAGAGCCGTTTGAACCCGACTTGCCACAGCATCTACTCGGGCGCTCATCCGTAGGTAGTTGAGGGATTGATTTTTCTGCCGAATGGCATTCTCGGCATGTATTCTGGCCACCTCCGTGTTGCCTTTCTGGATGGCCTTTTTTGTTTTTAGAATTTCCGTTTTTTCCTCTTTTTCGCATTTTTTAGCGTTCCGCTCCAGATCCTTAACGGCAAATTTGAGATTAAATAGGTGTTCTATATAATTATTTATTAAGGAAAATCAAGAATAAAACACTTTTGATACAGTAAATTGAAGGTCATTGTTTTGAAAAGGATGCTTTCCATTGCCGATACAGACATATCGTTCCCCGTTTTGATATTATTATACTCAACGAATATGCAAAAACTAATACTTAATATTTGTTAATATCTTAGAAGTTTGAGACTTGATCAGCTTTCAATAATTTATTTTGTTCAGAGAGGTTCAGAGATGAGTCACTTTTGTGAAGAAATTTTCTAATATTCGATTGTTGAGATAACTGGTTTGTTTTGATTCTCGGTCACTGTCAGTCTGTCAGTGTCACTCGAAAGATAGAGAAAGATGTGAGCAGCTATGGCGGGATTTTAGCGCGATTTGAAAAACACACTCAGAAAAAGCAGAAAAAGCAGAAAAAATATTATAGAAAAACAATACAGTTCATTGTAACATTACTATAAAAAACAATAAATTCATCATTATACTGTAGATCTGGGACGGGACTTGCAAAGAGGAAAAAATGTAACTTCATCTGCAACCAGCAAGCGCTGTCACGAATTGTCAGATGCAACCAGCACCTTTTTGTGTAAAAGTATTCACTATAGTTCAGCGTTATGAATGCAGCGATGCGTTACATATGTTTTATTTCAACATGTCAAAATAATTATGTATTATTTCTGTCGTAAAAGGGCCTTTTTCCACTTTAAGTCAACTTTAATGGCTGTATTATTTGCAAGCATATATAACTTCATGGTTACTTGGGAGCTTAATATTGAACTGTTATGAATACGTGTTTTATTTCCGATAGGAAAATCTTTATAAAAATAAGTTTACAAATCCGTAAATCACAAACACTTTTATTGTGCTCAGAAGATTCTACCCGGGATTTAGGTGAAACACTCAAGGAAACAGTTGAGAATCGATGATCAACTGTGATGAAAAGAAGAACAAGTGTCAAAACAAGGAAAAAGAAGCCGTCTTTGCAGGTCTCGTCTCAGCTGTAGATGAAAATAGAAAAACATTGTAATGTATTGTTACGAACCATTCAATTAATTGTAAATGAAGTTTTTGCATTAGAATATACGGGTTGTTAAGTATCGTAACTATACAAAATCTGAGATTTTTTCATTCAATTTTTATGTCAAACAATCCAGCTTTTTATGCTAGCTACACACTTAGCAAAAATTACCGACATCGGTAATTCGTTTACAGCTGAGCTGTCTGTAATGGTTTCGGTAAATGGTAAAACTTCTGAAAATTTGTAAATTGCAGAAGAGAAGCTAGCTGTCAATTTTGCCGAGAGATCGGTAACTTCTACCGAAACATATTCCTGATTATGTACTTCAGCTTACCGAAAAACTTTGATATGGAAGATACTATTTACCGAAATTAATGTAATCTGCAAATATTTGTTTTGTGAGATGGGGGTTTCTTTTCAGTTCGTAAACGCGATTTTTTTTATTGCTTATTCATACTTTTATTTCCAATTATACCAACTTTATTTGTATAATCCAAGGTAAACTTCACAAATTTTCCCAAGCCGAAAAATACTTTCATGTCCCGCTAAAAAGACGGCATATCTTATGCGGGTTTTGTTGTCTTTTTTGCGGGATTTGCCGTCATTTTCATCTTGAAAAAACTTGTGCCGTTGGCATAATCTGATACATCTGAAGGCCCATTTCTTACTAAAAAGCAGCACTATAGTGGATTTTGACCCAGCAACACCGATAATCGAAATCACAATCCATTTTCACCTTCGGAGGTTCGTCATCTTAATGTCGAAATCTGCGCGAAGATGAAAAAAGAAACAAGAAAAAACAAGCAATCTCAGCAGAGCATTTTATCAATATTTTTATTATAATTACTTACCTGAATGATCATGCAATTGAATTCACTTTCGTATATGCCTTACAACCAAGGGGTGTCTCACAGCTATCAATCGCAGCGAATGTCCATCAAAATAAAGTCGATTTGATTCGATTTCGCAATGGTACTGTTTGATCATTATTGCAACGCACCTTCCTCTGGTTTGACACTAGGTTTGACAGAGCTAATTTGTAGTTTTCATCCAAGCAGACATCGGTTTTACGTTGTTTTAAGCGTTACCAATGACATTATTTAAGTTGTTTATTCTCTAGTCAACAGGAAAAATGGCGAAGTTCCCAAACTTCCAATTTGTTTGGTATTTTCTTTTTTATTCAAAATCTATTTCTTATTTTAGACAATATCGCCAGGGATTATGGCTTGAAGGAACCCTGTTGTGTATCATACACACTTAGAATAAATTACCGACTTCGGTAATTCATTTACCGAATTCTCAACAGCTGAACGTTCGGTAATGAGTTCGGTAAACGAATAAACTACCGAACGTTCGGTAATCTGAAAACTCTCCGCGAAATGTCAATTTTACCGACAGATCGGTAATGTTTTGGGTTCACCGAAATATTCGGTAAAGATGGTTATCCTGCTGATTCTTATTGGAAGTCTTTTCTTTTTAATAATAAGAGGAAACAATTATTGCGTTGTTGACATGGCATTCGTAACTTTAATAAGTATTTCAACGATAAATTGAAACATAATTTTTATATCACATTTATTGCTGATCAGCTGCTTCCGGTTCGTTTGAGGCCTCTGCAGATTTCCACCAGCATCAGCTCCTTTTTTCCGCCGTACTCGAGATCTTCAATATTTTTCCGGAGTTGACCAAGTCTGGTTCAGTGAGCTTCAGGCGATTGAGGATTTCTGGAAGATGTTGCACATTTATTTCATTAGGATTGAAAACACTTTCTGTTAGCAGAAAAATAGTTAATTGTATCGCTTCACTTACCTTTGGTAATTTTCATAATATTCTAAAACAACGCCTTCATCAATGGTTGTTCAAGAAACCAACAGAAAAAATACAATATACATATCAAGATACAATTAAGTGGTGGAATTCAATGGGATTGTACAAACTCGTCTTATGACATGAGAAAAAATATTGCCGCTACAATGGCACACCAAACAAAAATGGAACCAAGCTGATTTGACGTCTGACTTTACCGAAATTTCAGTTCGATATTACCGATCCGTCGGTAACACACAAGTTTTACAAATTTTTCGGTAAAATGGTGACATTTCCCCCACAATCACCGAAACTCCAGTTACATCCAATGTCAACAAGAGATAAAGTACCGAAGTATCTGTGATTTTACCAATAACCGACCAATTCGGTAAAATAATTTACCGAACTCTTGAGCTCTGTTTAAGTGTGTAGCCTGAAGAGCAATTATCAACATTAGGATATTTGAAATATATGAATGTTTCAGGAATGCTCAAGAACGTTAAAATAACTCGCAAAGATGATGCACAAAATAGCAAGACAAACAGTGTTTTAGAATTTGTTATATATAGCTTTTTGAAAACTAAGCAATTGTGTCCCGTCCCTGTGATTTATTATTCTTATAATTCTTACACTTTTGGTGGAATAATTACAGCACAAACCTTCTCATTTGGAATCCTGTAGAAAACCCTTTTTCGCAATATCCTGTAGTTTTTCTCGTGTGAAATCCTGTGGATGTCTTGCGTGAATTTTCAAAGTACATATTCAAGTTCTCGGACATCTGGCTCTTAGTTCCAGAGCGTCGGTTATTTGGTCGTTTTAAATAGATTTGTTGCGGCACTTGGTACATTCCGGCCACTTGAATTGACTTCCTTTTCGAATAATAAATCAAAATCATATATTTAAATACTGTTGTAGGTATCTTTTTCTTTTCTTTGAAGGATTATTTTGCTTCTTAACCACTTAGTACTGACCAAGGACATGAAAATGTCAATCACTGCTTATTGGAAGGCAATCCTTTAGCAGAGAGACTTTCAGAAGCGTAGCTTCGGTAATTTATTGTACTGAATAAGTATTCAAACATCAACTCAGCTATACTGTTGGGAATACAATCACGAAAAAGATCTGTTAAATTATGTAAAACTCAAAGCTGCTTGCTTATATTTCAAGCAGAATTTTGACAAAACCGATAACAGCTAAATCGATGTAAGGTAGCTTGTTCGAACAAATGCGCTTCCGGGATATAAATGCAGGTATCAAAATAATTCATTCTATGAAAGAAAAGTTATGAGTAATAAATAACGAACCTAGAAGTACAAATTGATTCTTTTCAAACACTGAATGCTGATCGATTTACCTTAGACCGCCATGTTTTCCCAGCTATTTTTAAATAAACATAGTAATATGATGATATGTAAATTAAATATGTTTACAAGCACTGTCAATATTTGATCTGACAGTTGTGTATTTGTTGCGTTGCTAAAATCATCAAATGCGATTTTAGTCAGTTTTGATTCAAATCGAAATAAAGTCGCTTTGGTTACTTGATTGATTTTCAGCAGTTAAATTCAATCTTATCTATGTGAGACACCTTGCTTACAACATAATTTTTATGCTTAAATTATTATTTTAATTTTTCCCATCTGATAAACCGGGAGCGTCATCAGCTAATAAAACAATATGGCGTGGCCGATGACATTGCCGTGTTCTTGTGACCCTTCAGCTTACCGAAAAGTTAGCAAAAAAATTTACCGACCTCGGTGCTCCGACTTTTTTCCTTTTTTTTCGGTAAAATATTTCTCGGTTTTCGGTAAACTTGCTTAAAATCACCGAAATTCTGTAATTTCATTTACAGTTTTCAAAACGAAGATGTAAAATTACCGAAAATTGGTAATTTACAAAATTACTGATCAAAATCGGTGAAATAAATTACCGAAGTTCGAATCTCTTTTTAAGTGTGTATAATTTTAATAAGGGGTGATGCGATTATGACAGATACTGTGTACAGTTTTCATAATAGTATCAAAGTAGCCTGATTTGAAATTTGTTTAGTTTTTTATCTGTCATACATTTTCGATAAATGTTTCCAAATCACGGTAAATTGATTTCACTGCACACTTAAAAAGAGATAGTATTGATAGTTCCGTTAGGATACGGCAGGCATGAAGAATGTTTTTATAGAAGTCGATTTGAAAGCGAGCGGAGGGCAATGTTTGTGATGGCACATATCGCACGACCTTCCTTCTGCCAAGCTCCCGTATGAAGGGGGAGGGAAGAATATCAGTGTGGAAGCTGATATATCTCCACTGGCAAAAGGAAGGTGGTTTGACTTGCTCATATGCCATCGCGTGCGGAAGGATTTGCTATCGACGAGTACTGTCTCCAAATTTCTAATATGACATCAGCATTTAGTCGAATAGGATTTTTTTATTGCACAGTTCTGTTTTCTCATTGCGTCCGTCTCGTCGCAACCAACTTGGCTGCCTCGGAGAGAACAAAGCAGAGAAAGGCACTGCTGCTGTACCGTCGACCAATAACAGCTGAATTGATGGATGCCCCCACCAAGGGTAGTACACTAAATTAATGATTTCGTGTGTGTTACTTCTACGTGAAGTTACACGATTTACAATGATATGGAAATGCTAATATCATCTTCCAAACTTGGACGTACATGTTCATGGTAGCATTAGAGGCGAAAGTACGAGACGGACGCAATGAGAAAACAGAACTGTGCAATAAAAAAAATCCTATTCGACTAAATGCTGATGTCATATTAGAAATTTGGAGACAGTACTCGTCGATAGCAAATCCTTCCGCACGCGATGGCATATGAGCAAGTCAAACCACCTTTCCTTTTGCCAGTGGAGATATATCAGCTTCCACACTGATATTCTTCCCTCCCCCTTCATACGGGAGCTTGGCAGAAGGAAGGTCGTGCGATATGTGCCATCACAAATATTGCCCTCCGCTCGCTTTCAAATCGACTTCTATAAAAACATTCTTCATGCCTGCCGTATCCTAACGGAACTATCAATTCTATACTTTCGCCTCTAATGCTATCATGAACATGTACGTCCAAGTTTGGAAGATGATATTAGCATTTCCATATCATTGTAAATCGTTTAACTTCACGTAGAAGTAATACACACGAAATCATTAATTTAGGTTATAATTGGGTAAATTTCAGTAACAAAAATCGATCAACCCGAAATGAGAGTGAGTGTGAGAAAAAGAAGCGGGCAAATCACAATCTACACATACACTACTACACAGAAAGAAAAATCATTGTTAAAATTGAAAAAAACATTGGTAAAAATGAAAAGTTGCATTGGTTCTTTTTCGTAGAGAGTAGTGAATGCTCAAAATAAAAGTACGGTAACTTTTGCGACAACCATGATTCAAAAGTTGCATGACGCTCTGAAATTAAAAGTTTGAACTTTTAAAACAAAACTGTAGAACTGTCAAATGGAAATGATCACATCGTAAATAAAAGAGTGGAATTATTTCATTTAGAAAGGATAGTTTCAATCAATCAATCAATCACCCCCTTCCTTTGCCTATTTACCCTTTCTTTTCCATTTTTACTAAAGTATAATGTTTTTAATGTTTTATTTCATGATTTTAAATCGCGTTTTAAATAACCTTTACAATGTATAACAGCGCCGTAAAATACCCTCAAGGTTGCTCGTCGGTGGCGTATTGCAGGCATTGATAAATATTGCGCCGCCATAGATGTTTTCATGATCATAATTACCAGAAACCGATCTGTAAAAAAAATAAATTTTGGCATAAAGGTTCCCCCAAACACACGCAACACGACAGTCGCGACGCGATTCTATCGCTTTGCAAATTTTCCATGATGTTCAAAAAAATATATTATTACCTACCTTCCATTCCGTGAAGTTCTTTGGATGTTTCCTCGCACGTAAAAGCAACAATCCATTTTATGCCCGAAGGCCAGAACCAAACTTGGGAAAGGCATGAAGCAAGTTGTTTTCAGGTTTGATACAAGATCTTCTGGAAAATCTGTTGCTTGATTGTGCCGTTCTATTCCAGTCACTCGTTCCGGGACCGCTTTTCCGGAGATCTTCAGAGAACAGAACGATCTCATAATAGTAAAAAATCCACGAAACAGTAAATACGAATGTTTACCGCGCGATATTGTTGTTGACAATTTTGTTTTCGATATGAGCTTCACGACGGATAGAGGATGAGAGCATCAAAGACGATACACACGGAGTGGCATTATGGTAATTTTGTTTTAATTGATGGACAAAATAAAAAAACTTCACTTGACAATTTAAAAAAATAACGCAATGGTACATATTTATTAAATTTTACCTTTTTTTGTTATGCAAGTATTAAATCTATTGGGTCAAAGACTAATTCAATCAATAGTTTAGGTGGCATTCAAAATAAAAAATGTACATTTTTGTAACATATTTTATTTATTTTAACCATCTGATATTCCGTAGTGGGATTGAGTAAACAGGAGTAAATGAATTTTCTCTTTCTGTTTTCTATCAAGTTTGAGTGATTTTGACACTTCTAGCATTTTCAGGTTGAATGGTTGTACTTTTAATTTTAAATTGGGAGCAGGCGAAAAAAACTTTCGAGTTAAGAAACCTACTTTTACAAAGACCAATTTAATTTTTATTTTTAAGAAAACGGAGCACTTTTCAAATGTAAAGTGCAAAACATTCAAGGAAACAATATTTGTTTTTTGTGTGTAAAAATCCACACATTTATTGGCAAAAATCCATAGATTTAACTTATGATGTATATCAGCGCACACATAACCATCACGCGAACTACTAATAAAATATATATCCAAATAAACTTTATGTGTGGTATCGAATAAGCAATTATTCAATTTATGTGTGGTTCTGTATCAATTATATTAGGGTGGAGCTTCTTTTTCTTCTTCTTCTTCTTCTTCTTATTGGCATTACATCCCCACACTGGGACAGAGCCGCATCGCAGCTTAGTGTTCATTAAGCACTTCCACAGTTATTAACTGCGAGGTTTCTAAGCCAGGTTACCATTTTTGCATTCGTATACCGTGGACCCCCGATAATTTGAACGGTACCTCATTCAAATTAACGGGGTTCATTTTTAATTTGAACTTCTGGTTACTCTATTTGCATCAGAAAAACTGGTTTCTGGCCGCTCTCTTTGCTGGTTTGTTTTGATTCTGCGTTCCGTTTCACGATGTTTCATTTTTCTTCTCTCGATTCCACGTGCTAAATGACGTTTGAACCATTTTTAATTTGAACGATGTTCAAACCAACGGGGTTCAAATTAAAAAGTGTTCAGATTAAAAGCGGTCATATTACCGGGGGTCCACGGTATCATGAGGCTAACACGATGATACCTTTATGCCCCAGGGAAGTCGGGACAATTTCCAATCCAAAAATTGCCTAGACCGGCACCGAGAATCGAACCCAGCCACCCAGGGTGGAGCTATTGCAAAAATTTATATCGGCGACACATATATCTTATATAGATATTTTTGGCGTTTAAAAACAGCTGATCTTATCGTCAATTGACAGTTCTTCTATGAAAGTGACAGCTTCGGGATTGCAGGACTGTTCAGCGGTTGTAAACAAATGCAGTCTCGGCAGTGTCACATGAAAAGGCCTATTAGCCAGCCACCTGGCACGACGTCATGTTTTTGCAGCCAACATCTCAAAGTAAAATTTATGGTAGTATTTGTGTTGCTTACCAACATCTGATTTGATTCCGTTTGGGATCCAGAAATGTCAGTGGGGACCAGTCACACAATGTTGGCTGCAAAACAAGCCCATTGTGCGAGATATGGATGACACCCACCTGATATTAGCAAAGATTTTCCTCTGAGTGCATACGAAAAAAAAATTGACATCTCTGGAAGAGATGTAAGCTGATATCCAGCGAGCGGGATTTATATTTACCTCCAGCTACCAACTGAAAAAACAAAAGTCTCTCGCAGTCGCAGTTTTCATAAACGCGTGTTTGTAAAATTCCTTTGTAGTCGTCTCTCGGTGCTTCAAAAACGTGGTCGGAAAGTGAAAAGAAGTTTGTAAATAAACCCAATAAACCGTACACACGCTGTTCGGTGAGCTCTCCCGCACAGAGCGATTCTGTATCGATTTGCCGTGTGAAGTAAGTATTCGTGTGTAGTGGCAATTTTCGTGAGCAGTCTCGTTCTTTTCACACGACAAAAATGGCTGCTTCCAGTGAGACTATACTGCAGGCGCTTCTTTTAGATTATCTTTCCCGGAAAGATAAAACCTTAGCGGAAGTGTATCAGAAGAAATTCAAATCGGTAAGTACAGTTCTTTGCAGGACATGTGAATTTATTACGATCGGTTATGTATTTTTCGCTTTTTTATCGGAAAATGTTGGAAGCCGAGTTCGGCTTTCAACACGTGTTTTTGTTGCGACGCATTTTAAGTCTGATATCCGGAGAGGTTCAAGGTTTCCAATTAGTTTTACTTGGTAACATTATTTTATGTTTTCAAATGAATAAAACTTATAATGTTTAGATTTGGACAGTTTGTGGTACAATTTTATACCAAAAAACATGAGAGACAAAATAATTCACCTCCCAAGCCGTGGAACACTCCGTGGGTCCTTGAGAAAATAAAGTACAAATTTCCACAATTATTATGACTTCCTTGTACAGTGTAAACTAAAAAGTTGTACCCAATAAAAATTACAATTACAATTATGTCAGTACATAGCTTCAATATATACGTTTATGCTTTCTTTTACAAAAGCAGTGAATGTGATACGTAAAATTTTATTCCGACAGAAGGTCACTCCCAGAAATTAAAAATCTGCTCATAAAACATTTTCCGCCGGATCTTGGCCCCCATGTATGTATGTATGTATAAATGGGTCGCATTTTTTTAAATTTTCCGTGTCAAAATTCCGCCAATCCCGCCCCTTTGAAAATTCGCGAACAAGTTTCCAGAGGTGTGAGGCTACCTCCCACTACAGGTATCTTTTTCGCGGAGTTTGTTTCCATCTACAAGATTTTGACACGATGATCAAAACAGGTGGAGATTTTTCACGTGGTGTGAGGTTACGCATATACTGCCGGTGGACGCATAATTGTTCCATGTTTGCTGGGATTCCGTAAAAACATGGAACAATTGAGCATCCATTGGCAGTATGGAGCACCTCCGTTCCATTTTCCATCCCACTAACAAATCCATCTTAGCGGTTTTCTTGTCGCCTTTCTCGCTCTTATACTAAGTACACGTTAAGGGTAGAGGATCACTAAAAAACTAGGTGTGTGTTCTACGCTTGCAAGGTTTTGTAAAGGACATGCTCATCAGATTTGCTCGATTCCGGGCACGATACGATTATATGCATAGGATATGTCAGAGAGGGCAAAGTAGTTGATAATTTTTTACCATTTTG
Source organism: Armigeres subalbatus (assembly GCF_024139115.2). Classification (NCBI taxonomy): domain Eukaryota; kingdom Metazoa; phylum Arthropoda; class Insecta; order Diptera; family Culicidae; genus Armigeres; species Armigeres subalbatus. The sequence continues at coordinate 178,146,051 of NC_085140.1, read as the reverse complement.
TAGAAAATGAATGCCAACACATTCAATTTTCTTTCTTCACATTAACACGATATTTATTATCATAAATGGCGTAAACTGAATAGGCTATTAGGGAAGAAGAGCAGCATTGTGGACCACAGGGGGTCTACTGTTAGACACATTTAGTCAGACATTAAAACTGTTTGTCGTGCCAGGAAGATATAAAAATTGTAACTAAATACTCGCGAAGTTATTATGTTGATAATTTCCTCGCCCAATTCTAGCAGCCAGGGCAAAATATCACTACTGGGGCGGGATTATTGATCATTATATCCTACTCTGGATAAAAGAGCCAAGGTAGAGTAGGTAGATTGTTATCACTTTAAAGTTGGTATTTGTCATTCTCTCAATTATTCCAACCTTCTTCGAGTCGACTTGCCGTTTTTTTGGTCAGCCTTATTTAAGTCGCTCAAAACAGTTTTGAAAAAGCTGTTGGTTTGAGTGGAAATATAAAAAAAATATTGGCGTTAATTAAGAACAGAACCTGCAACACACTCGAAAACAACTTCGTAACTTAGAGCTGAGTGATTTGAATATCAAATACTTCGTGCTCGTGTATTTTTCTTATGTTCCGTACATACAATTCCAGTAAGGAGATGTTCAGGAGTGTTTTGAAAGAAAAAAATAAGTTTTCATAGCACTTAGTAATTCTCCAAAAAGAACTGAGATAATTGCTTACTTAATTTGCCCATAAATGGGCATATTGAGGCACGATGATCTCTAACAGTAAAATTTCTCAAATTTAAACCTTACATTGAACAATGAATGCAAACATATTTATATTTTTTTTCTTGCAGCCCGTTATTGGAAAAGGATCACCACGCTTGGAAGATGTTGTAAAACTGTACCAGACTACAGGAACCAAGAAAATCGCGATTGCGAAACCAGCAGCAGAATCCAGTTCTGAAGATTCCTCAGAAGAAGAGGAAGAACAGACACCGAAAAAGCCAGCTGTGAATGGAAAACCAGTAGCAAATGGTAAAGCTGCAGCCAATGGCGTCAAAAAGGATTCATCTAGCTCCGAGGACAGTTCTGAAGAGGAAAAACCTGTTCTAAAGAAGGCCCCTGTAAAAGCTACGCCGGCCAAAACGCCAGCTAAGGGCCCGGTGAAAGCCGCAAAAAAAGCATCAAGCAGTGAAGATTCCTCCTCCGAAGAAGAACAGAAAGCTCCTGCCAAAACTCCGGTAAAACCACAGGCCAAAACCCCTGCAAAGACACCAGTAAAACCCACGCCGGCTGCGACTAAGAAATCGAGCAGCGAAGATTCCTCGTCAGAGGAAGAAGCAACAGCTCCCGTCAAGACTCCAGTAAAAGCTACCCCAGCAAAGGCGGTACCAGCGAAGAAAACTCCAGCCACGAAGAAACAGGCATCTTCAAGTGAAGATAGTTCTTCTGAAGAAGAGGAAGCAATTAAAACCCCAGCAAAGCCACCAGTCAAACTTCCCGGTAAGGGAACGCCGGCTCCTATTGCTAAGAAGGCGGAAACGAGCGACAGCGAGTCGGACTCCGATGAATCAGTGGAAGCAAAGCCAGCAACAAAGACAGTTCCGGCTAAAAGTACCCCTGCTGCAAAAAAAGCTCCAGTGCGCAAAGAAGAATCATCTGATAGCAGTTCAGAGGAGGATGAAGAGGAATCCAAACCAGCTGTTGTAAAGAAATCGGCTCCAGTAAAAGCGGCCGTGGCTGGAAAGAAAGCTGACTCATCGGACGATTCGAGCTCTGAAGAAGAAGCACCAGCGGTGAAACCACTTGTCACCAAAAAGTCGGTTACAGCTGTAGCGAAAAAGCAAGAATCAAGTGATGATTCGTCTTCAGAGGAGGAGGAAGCTCCTAAAAAGCTTGTTGCAACCCCCGCTGGGAAACGATCAGCTCCAGCCAAGAAGGATGAATCATCGAGTGAAGATTCAAGCGAAGAGGAGGACAAACCACCGGCAAAGAAACCAGCTGTGGCAGTGAAGCCCGCCCAGAAGAAGCCGAAAGAATCATCCAGTGAAGAAGATTCCGATGAGGAACCGGAGGAGAAACCAGCTGCTAAGAAAACAGCCGTTGCGAAGCCAGCCAAGAGAAAGGCAAATGAAGATGAGGACGAAGAAGATGAGGAAGACGATGCTGAAGAGGAAGAGCAGCAGCCACCTGCAAAGAAAGCCAATTACAGCAACTTCGTCAAAGCCGGTGAAGGAAATCGGAATAAGGTATGTGCAAATTTTATTACTTCGGAAAGGAACCGACTGCATAAATTCCTAATTCTGTTAATGGTAGCATGGGGCCAGGTTGTCTATAAATCATAATCCGCGTTACTAAGCCTCAAGTTCATGAAATATCGTCATAGTCGTAAACTTCAAAATTGAGACAAATCAGCCAAATCATATGACATGACATAAGCCCAGTTAACAAATGCCGCTTTATAACTGGGCAGCAGGGATTGAACTTATCATTTAGTATTTAATCCAGAGGCGGAATTCCGAAAAGTCTTGTTTGGCGGACTTTTAGCGCTATTTCCCCTCTATAACTTTGTCCAAGGGTACATTGCTCTATGTCTAATATTTTACATCGTTAAACGCTAATATCACTTAATATACTAAATGTTAATAAGTGTTATTATAATTTGGTATGTTAAACGTTGTAGAGAAGAAATAGCGCTAGAAGTCGTCATACAACACTTTTCGGAATTCCCCCTCTGGAATGAGTTATTTGCTTTTCAACTAAGTTAACCCAGTTTTTATTAATTTTTTATTTACGTGATTTTTTATACCGTGGAGGTACCATATTCTGCGCATTTAAGAAAATTTTGAAACAAAATCGTTGTTATCGAGAAACTATAATGATTTATTAATACCTTTATGTAGTAGTTGTGCAACTATAATCCACGGAAGACTATGAATCTTTAAAATTTTGATTAAATTGACAAAGAACATATATTATTAATCGATTTGTGAATTGCCATATGGTTCCTAATTCTGCGCACGTATTTTGAAATGTTCCATATTCTGCGCACAATAAAACAAAACTCAGTTTGAGTATTTTTTTTGTCTTATGAAATGGTTTTGAACATTTATACAAATATTTCATTGCTTTTGCACGTTTTAGTACCATGTATATTTCCTAAAGTCTATCTGACTACAACGTTTTACCGTTCTCGTACTCAAGTAGACGAAAAAACGTCCGCTCCAAAACGAACTTATAACGAAATATAAGACCTGGCGAATTGGACCCAAACCCAATCGACTCAGCTGTGATGAATTGAGATAATGCCTGTGTGTGCGTGTATGTGCACAAAGATCTTATCTATTTTTCAAGTCCATTATCCGATTGCTCGCCATCACCACAAGTTGATTTCGACGATTTTCCGTTAGACAACTTTCCAGATCGGTTATTGTGTTCATGTCGATGGTCAAGTCACTGTTTTGCCTTGTTTATTAAAGTTCGCCATTGACGAAAAGGCAATTTTTTATTCCTATCAAATCCGATATTTATATGGAATTGAAATAAATGTAATCCAATGCGAATAATAAGACCAGTCCTACATAAATGCTAACGTTGCCCAAAGTGCTATTTTCTCAAATGTCGGAATGACAACCTAGGAAATCTTTGATGCGGATTTTTCAGGGAAAATTATTCGTGCTAGTAACGTGATATACACATTTAGATTAGAAAACTCGAAGTTTAAAAAACGCTCAGTGGAGCTGTGGTGCGTAAGGCCAAGTAGCAGATATCCCTTGTCTCTTGCCGGATAATCTATCTTCGCATTTTTTTTTTTGCTATTCTTGTTTTATTCAAGCATTTTGAAATATGTTTCCTTGCCAAAACAGTTGCTACGTTCAATTTGGGTTGACAAGCCAGGCTTATTGTACCTATCCATTCCACGCGCACAATTAGGAACAGAAAGTAAATTTTGTGCCATATTCTGCGCAACATAAAATGCTTTCCATAAGATAAATATTACACTCTGGAAGCCGATTTTCATCATATTGAAGCAACAAATAATCTGATTTGGAACTCCGCTTTGAAAAAATCTTTATTTTTTGCTCAAATTCGAGAAAAAATGTTTACGTGCGTTTTAGCGCTGCTGCTAATGGAGACCATTTTTCGACATTTTTGGATTTTACCGATTTTGTTTTTCTTCATATTTCCGTTATCAACGCTAAATTATTGCTTCATTATCTGCCCATAACAACAATAAATTGGCAACTTTTGGATGACATATAAGTAAATATAATGATAACATCTAAGAAAATTAAAAAAAACGTTTTAGTGTCAAAGTGCGCAGAATTAGGAGCCGCGCAGAATAAGGTACGCGCACGGTATAAATAAGTTCATCGCGGTATTTCCCAGTTAAAAATAAGCCTGGTTTAAAAGCGCCCAATTAGCGAAATGTTGCTGTATTTGTGAATGGATACTATCTGAATTTAACAGGGGGAGAAGGCGGAGCACTGAAGCCCTACCCCGACATCTAAAATTTTGATTTACAACTAATTGAAATGAAATTCAGAATTATTCGTCCTTTTCCTTCGAGAGAGGAAACCATCTCATAATCTTTCTTCTCTTCAGCTTCACCTTCTCTCGTCCTAACGAATAAATTGTCAGTCACTTCTTCTGTGCAAACAAAGAAGTATGTAAAGCATGTGGTACTGTAGACCGGAGGCTCCGCCGTAACGACAACTCGTGCCGAAGTCTGCAGCGAAGTCTGCTCTGCGTTGGTTGGTCATCTGACACGAATGCACCCATGGCGGTGTGAAGTGCAGGGATGCCAGAGGATATTTTCAAATGTCTTCACAGTCGAGTAAAAATGTCTTCAAATGTCTTCAATATCAAAATTATGATTATCAGTGAAAAAATTTCAAAATTCATTAGGTTTATAATTTCAATCATCTCCTTGTTTTATGTATCGTTTTTTAACACTCAAATTGTTAGAATTCAAAAGAATATTCTTTAAATCTTCATGAGTAAGGGCAATCACTTTCCCTTGGATTTTTAATCAGTCTTTAAATATAATTCCAACGGATTTTTCTAAATGAATTTCTTTGTGGAATTCTTCTGAATTTATTTTTAAAGAATTGCCTGTAGGGATTCGGAATATATATATATATATATATATATATATATATATATATATATATATATATATATATATATATATATATATATATATATATATATACCTGAAGAAGCGTCCACAAGATTTTTTGAAGAATTTTCCGGAAGAATTTCTGGAGAAACTTCAGAATAAATTCCTGATGAATTTTTCGGAGACTTCCTAATGGCACTTCTGAAGGAATTTCCGGAGGAATTGCTCACGGTGTATCTGGTAGAGCAACATTATTTTCAAAAAATCAGTATCGGTAAAACACCCACCAGATGAAAGCTTACACTTTCCTCTTTCATCTCATGATAAAATTAAAATGTTCTATCGGGGGGTCTAGAACATTTTTTTTTTTTGATTGGCTGTAATACGTATAATGAAAGACTATTGTGTGTACACCGTGTGCTGTTGGAACATCCAAAAGATTTTCTGAAGGAATTTCCAGATAAATTTCTGGAGGAGCTTCCGGGTGAAAAGCTAATGGAAATGCAGAGGAATTACAGGAGGAATTCCTGAGGGATTTTCTGAAGGATTTTCAGGAAGAATTCCTGGAGGGTTTTCCTGAGCAATTACTGAAAGAGTTTGCAGTGTAGTTCCTGAAGAAATTTCTGAAGAAACTTCCGAAGGAACTTCTGGATAACTTTTTGGAGGAACTTCCTGAGGTATTGCTGCAGGAATTTCCGAAAGAATTCCTGGAGGAAATAACAGAGAAATTCCAGAGGTATTATTGGAGAATCTTTCGGCAACATTCTTGGAACATCATCAAGAGGAATTCCTGGAGAAACTTCCGAAGGGATTCTTGATGATTGGAAAGGATTCTTGGGAAATTCCGAACGAATGCCTGCAGGAGCTTCGAGAGGAATTCCTGGAAGAACTACTGGAGAATGTCGTGAAAGAAACAAACTAAGGAATTTCTGAAGGAATTCTTGAAGGATCCTACGGAGAAATTTCTGGACGAACTTATGGAGGAGTTCCTAGATGTACTTTAAAAGAAAATTCTGGAGAAATTTTCTTAAAAATCTGAGGGAATTGGTGGACGAATTCCTGGAGGAACTTCAATGGGAATTTCAAAAATAATTCCAGAGATGGATTTACTGGAGAAATTCATAGAGGGATTCCCAGTTAAACTACTGGAAGAGTGCCCAAAGATATTTTTTGAAAAAATACCAAAGGAATTCAAGGAAGAATTCAACAAGAAAGTGTAACAAGTTTCTTCAATAAAAACCCTGGCGGATTTGTTTATGAAACTCCTCTATTTTTTTTCAAAATATTTTCCTGTATAAATTGAAAATAATTATTTAAAACCAGAACAATTTCAATTTCTTGTCGACATTCGTAAGAATTTTCCATGGAAACTAAAGAAAATTTTCTGAGAAAATTGAAAATAATTTCCTGTGGAAATTTTGAACTTTCCGTAAATTGTGGTACATGGAAAATCCGAAGAGACATCCCAAAAATTTCCAATACAAATCCAGAGTACATCCCACGAGAATTCAAGACAAATTTCTTGTGGAAATGAAAATGATTTTTTTGTGGGAGTTCAGATGATTTTCCCGCAAGAACTTAGAAATTTGCTTGTGGAAATAAAGATGAATTTTCTGTTTCAATTTTGGGGGAATCCCTTTATTTGGCCATACTGAAATTGTTATAAATTTCCAAGATAATTTAAGAAGAATTTTCAATTCCAATTCTCTTGAATTTTCATGAAAAATTCTTCAAAATGTTCATGGTTAATTCTCCTTATTTTACACGAATTAATTTTTTAAAACGAATTTTCACTGAAAATTATTTCTAAAATCAACGGAAAATTCATCGAGTTCTTCAAAATTTATTCTCATTCTCGACGGGTATTTTGGAAATACCGAAAAGATCAGATGAATTATAAAGAAATTTTAAAAAATTGGTTTCGACCAAAAAAGTCATAATAGAATTCTATTTTTTTATGCCGTTTGAAATAAATTAGATCGGTCATTACGTTCTGATACAATGATCGAAATACCTTTTAGCCAAACACTTTGAAAACGGCATTCTACCAAGGGAAATTTAAACGAATGCTGCCATCGGGAATTTTTAACCAGCACATAACTAAAAATGTCAACCAGCTAGTGTAAATGTGTTTTACGTTTGAAATTTTAAGCCCGAAACATTATTCTATTATGTATAACTTTGTAATATTTTTATTTTTTTCATTTAAAAGTCGCAAAATTTATAAGTTAGTAATCAAATTATATTTTGTATTAGCTGGCTTATTGATTGTCTTTAAGTATCTTTAAATAAGAGGGTTAGTCTTCAAATATTTTGAAAAGTCTTCAAAATGTCTTCATGAAATAAATGTCTTCACAGAGATTCAAAAGTCTTCAAATTGAAGACATGTCTTCAAATCTAGCATCCCTGGTGAAGTGTCTCTAATAAACAAACAACCAAACAAAACCTACCCCGACATGTGCGACATCTGGATTTGGTTCTAAAATGTAAAAACAGTGGTAGGGTAAGTCGCCAAATGTTGAACGGCTAATTTCTTCGCCTATTGTTGAACGCACGTGCATTTCTTATGGGCGTTCAACAATAGGCAAAAATTTTAGCCGTTCAACATTTGGCGGTTTCCCCTAATTCTCTACCACCTTTTTGTTATGGCAGGCAATTTTTATGCACGGACATCTTCAAGTACCCATTAATGGGTATTTTCGTACCCATTTCGAAGAAAAGCGGCATAACTCATTTAATGAGTAAACTCGATTTACTCATTAATGGGTACGCTCGCGAAACTTCAGAAAAAGGGTAAATTTTACTCCAACTTTTTATTGATAAAATGGGTAGAAAAGTCCCATTAAAATGCTTCATTTTTATTTGAGGTTATGTATCAAATGCAATAAAAACGAATGAATACATTTAAACAAAACATTAAACATAAAATTTATTCATTTCCATTAATAAACAATCATATAATACATGATAATGATCGAGACTTTGCACGAAACAAATTTTGCACTATCGCTAACATTATGAATTTTCTCCGGTGGATCAATTTGCCGATGCCCGTCGAAATTCATTCCTCTGCCGAAGCAACAAGTGGAGAATCATCAGGATGGAGCTTTTGCACAGTGTCTCATCCTGCAGACGCTCATAGGCAGGCGATGTATAGACACGGCACAACAGATGCACTTGAACAGGATCACCATCATCCGAAATCTCCAGCAGCTTCATATTGGTTTCTGAAAAAAGAAAAACGATTGGATGTCAGTGGATTTATGCGCATTTCGGTTAAATTTGGTATCCAAAGCACAGAGAATCCAAACCCGCGTATGAATTTGAATAAACTTACCTTGTATTATTTAAACACTAACGGAGAATTTAATATTATGTTGGTCAAAACAATTAAACGCATCCAAACGGAGCGAAAATGGCGTTAATATGACACCAAAACGAGGCGTATAATCTACCCATTATTATCAAGAAACGAGGAACTTCTGCATGAGGATTAAATACCCATTATTTGTATTTGTAAAAATACCCATTGTTTGACATTTCAATATTGAAACGAATAATGGGTACATGAAACCCAATTAATGGGTACTTGAAAATGTCCGTGTGCACACTTTTGTTTTCGATATTTTATCAAAATTAAACACTCAGTCATGCAGCTATTTAACGATCTGGTATGCTTGAGATACCTGCTTGAATACACGAATTTGGACACGAAAAAGAATTTATTTGCAGTAACTAACCGAATATAAATAAGGGAACAGACGGCTTTGGCAGGTTTTGTTCTATTATTGGCAGGGGGGTTTTTGTCGACCAAATTTTATGAAATTTGGCCACAATATTCTTTGATATGCAAAGAATGTTTAGGCCAAATTTGAGCAAAATCAGTCATAAAGAACCCCCCTGACAATAATAGAACAAAACCTGCCAAAGCCGTCATTTCCCCTATGTGCGCATTAACGATTGCGCCCTAACACCGGTTCTAAGCTTTGATGCAGAGTACACGAGCTTTGTTCGCCAGTGACAGGCGTATGAGACCCTTGGAATTTAAGGTCTGCATTTAACGCGAAATATTCATTGCCTTCAAGTATAACAGTTCCATATTGATATAGATTACATATAAATATGAGACAAGTCAAGCTTGTGGCAGCAGTTCGAGTGGAGTGCAAAAACGTATCGATTTTAAACATTTCTCGGGTATTTTTAAAAACGGCGTGTGTCGCAAATTGTAAACAAACCCGTTTTCAACAGCATATCTCTTATATATAAAAATGAAATGGTCTGTGTTCGTATCCGCATAACTCGAAAACGGCTGGATGGATTTTTTTCATTTTTTCAGCAGAAACATTCGTCGTAGTTTCCAACGGGTTTATATGATATTTCCTAATGCGAAAATTACGAGTAAAGTTGAGGAAATAATGAAAAACTAAAATTGTGATTTCTATGCGAACTTTGCATGGGCAGTTTGGAACGCACATTCAGGGCTGACAATCGTCATCGTCATAGCACGAAATGCCACAGTAGCGACGAGTTGCATTGTCTTCATTGCTACTCTACACATCGTCAATGACGCGCACGACGTTAGCTTTCGTCGTGTAACCAAATCGTCCTGACGACATCGAAGAACGAAGACTTCATACCGTTATTCTTCGCCGCAGCTGCCATGCGAAGATTTTTACTAATTTTTGTAATAATGAATTTGGAGCAACGTATGAAAGCGTTATGAATGTTATCGATACATTTATGTTACCAAATTTCCTACTATTTGTTTAACTACTATTTGTAAAATGTATGCAGAAACATCCAAAAACAGTAATTTGCAGCTGGACTACACAACTTACCATGAAGAACTATGATACTCATTCAGATCTTGGAGAATTTAATACAGAATGTTATGCAGAAAACCGCGAGAAGATTCGAGTTTGCTCGGCTAAGTTATTAGCATTTCTCTGCAGTGGGGTTTGAGCAGATTTCGTTTCTTTTACCTTTGAAAAGAAATAAATTCACCCCTACAACACTCCAGTAAAATGCTAATATCTTTGCGTAATAAACTCTAATCTTCTCGCGGTTTTCAGCATAACATTCTGTATTTTATTTTACAAGAACTGAATGAGTATCATGCAAATCTGAATTTATCATAAAACTTTTTTTTCCTAAAACCGGTCTCTATGGGGCAATATGGGCATACCTGCACAGAGCAAGATATCAGGCCTTAAAATGCGAACAAGTTCAAATTTCAGTAGTCAAATACAAGAATATTATCATATATGTAAGATTCATTACGGAAAAATTACAACAGCGCATTACTGCGATTGAAACAGAAAAAATGATCATTGACCAATTGAAATGTGGCTGTTCAAACGGTGAAGAGTGGCAAATCGGTTCAGTTTTTTAATTTTATTTGGTATGGAATACTCACAACTGTTATAAGAATATCATATTCTTCCATATTACGATACTTTTTTCGCCTAAATAAAGGTTTTGGATGGGTGGCCCATACTGCCCCAAATGGTGGCTCATATTGCCCCGTATAGTCGGGAACACACATTGAAATCAATACATTTTAAAAAGTGCATTCCAACAATTTCCAAACGCATTTTTCGTCATTCATCGACGTAATATGAAAGGTAACATTCTCTAGTATAAGTCAAATACATTTAAACCATGTTCTTTTGAGTTTTTCGGCGCTTTTCGGAACGATTTCCTTAGGTGATCCATATTGCCCCGATCACCCCTACGTTGTTTTTCTGCAGCAAAATGTTGTTACGTCGTGTTGAAAGTGTTGCAATTTTTTTATCGCTTGTGCGTGAAACGTTTCAACTTGACGCAACAATTCGACGTACGGAGCAGCGTAACATTTCGACGAAAGTAGCATGACCTCGGTCATGCTGACTTATCAAAACGACGTAGGAGAAGTGCACTGGTTTTGGCCAACTTACTGCCTAATTTGGCCAACCCTGAAAAATACATATTTTGCCAAAATAAGCGACCAGATGAACGCAGCGTCGAAGCATGAGGGATATATCTCTTGTTGGACCTAATAAAACCCTGGCAAATCGCTTTATTTTTGACGGTATTCGCCAAATTGGCCAAATTAGGAACATGGCCAAAACCGGGACAATTCCCCTATGTGATTTATCTGTTGCAGAACGTTGTAACTAGAAATACTAGAATATCAAAATCAAATCAAAATAACTGAAATGTTTACACGCAGTGCAGATTTCAGAGTCAGTGACGATGAACCTTCTCATAATGTATCGTTTAGGTGAATTCAATTGCAATAAAAATGTTTAGTTTCTAAATAGGAATAAAATAAAATCTGAAAACTTCCAAGCCCATTTTCTCAGCTTGATCAAAATGTTACACACGCCGAATGGAAAAAGTACCCGAGATTAGCTCAAAATCATGTAAAATTTTTATCAGTAAGGGCAGCCTCAGCCTCCGATATCCCTATAAACATTTAGTATAAAATCACGATGTGTAACAGCATGGAGCATAAGAAAATTGGAGTCCCATTTTTTATTGGAGGCACAAATATCAAAAATATCAAGAACACCTCCAACAAGGCAATTAACAAACATGACAAATTGGTTTCTACTGATTACGAATTATCATTTTTTGTGGCTTTGAAGGCATGATGTTCTTCTTCTTCTTATTGGCATTACATCCCCACACTGGGACAGAGCCGCCTCGCAGCTTTAGTGTTCATTAAAGCACTTCCAGTATAAACTCAGGCGCGTCTTACCGCACGGCTAAGGAGGCATGATGTAGATTAGAAATGAAAATCAAACGGCTTTCACCTTAAAAACTCGAAAATTCAAAAATATCAATTACACATCCATTTCTTACTTTTTTGAAATTTATAATTTTAAACGTTTCAACTAAGCGGTTATGGATAGAATGTCATCCAGTTAAAAAAAATACTTCGTGTAGTTTATTGACGGAATACTCATCGGAAACATGTCGTGAGTGTAGAAAAATGATAATTAGTGTAAGATTTTCTCATTTCTCATTTTCTCATTTCAATACCTGATGTTTGCTCAAACGCCAATCAATAAACTCTTTCTTCTCTTTGGTATTGTTATTTCAGATGTATCGATTTTAATAATATCAGGAATCGTTCAGGAGTGCTTTGTGAATAAAAAATTTTCTTAGCACTTGACAACTTTCCCAGAGTAAAATACGAAGCAGATGTTAGTTTGATGTAATCTACGTGATGATTATGTTGAGAACATTAGCTTCGAACAAGAGAAAAATGGCGGTACCCCGTTTGGCATAATGCCATATGGCATAATGCCGTTTGGCATAACGCCGTTTGGCATAATGGCCATTTGGCATAATTTGTATGCGGTGTCAAATTGAGGGCCGTTTGGCATAATGGTCATTTGGCATAAGGGCCATTTGGCATAATTTGCATGCGGTGTCAAATTGAGGGCCGTTTGGCATAATATCCATTTGGCATAATTTGCATACTGTTCCAAATTAATTGCCCAGGAATCTACTTACCATCATCGGAGGTGAATTACTCCGATGATGCTAAGTAGACTTTAGAGCTCTACAGATTATACGACAATTTGCGGTACAACATTCCGCGGTAATCCATTTCTTAATGTACCACATCGCGATCATTACCATTGCGCAATATTCCATTCTGCGTTTTGTATCATTCCGCAGTTAGAATTATTTTGCAGTGAATCGTTTTGCTGCCAATATCCGAGCAAATTCGAGTATTCAAAGAAGGCAAAATAACACATTTGGCCTTATACCGGGCAAATGCGAGCAGTTAAAGAAGGCAAAATAACACATTTTACATACAGTCAAACCTCCATGAGTCGATAATAAAGGGACCATCGGCTTAGGGAAATATCGAGAAGTGGAATATAAAATCCATGAAAAGCTTCCCGAGCAACAAAAGTCAGGCAAAAATGGTTGCAGCAACTTGTTTGTGACCAAATCTGGTGACAGATTAATTGCAGTAATCTATGTGAAACATGTGCTGCTAGGGTTTTTCAAGGGACCATCGCAGAAAATAACATATTTTATAATATGGCATAACTTGCTTCCATTACTCGATAGAACATCAGAAGTCATAGAACATCATCTCTTGAAGGGTTCACTGTATATACCGCTGAAGATTATTCACTTTAACACCTTATCATTTCCATTTCCTATAATTTACCCTTCTTTGAAACGCGAGCAGTTCTTTGTTTATTTCAATGGAATTTTTGAACTGACCATTTCTTGAAAGCCTTGATAGCAAAACTTTTATTCACTTTTTCTGTAATTTACCCTTCTTTATTGCATATGAATTGTTGCAAACGGCAATTAATTTGAAACCGTATATAAATTATGCCAAACAACCCTCAATTTGACACCGCATACAAATTATGCCAAACGGCCCTTATGCCAAATGGTCATTATGCCAAATGGCCTTCAGTTTGACACAGCATACATATTATGCCAAATGGCCATTACGCCAAACGGCCCTTATGCCAAATGGCAATTATGCCAAACGGCGTTATGCCAAACGGAATTATGCCATACGGCATTATGCCAAACGGGGTACCGCCGAGAAAAATTGCAGTCGATGTTGACATAGGGTCACGGGTGGTATTCCCAATAGGATTCCATTCCCGGCACAGGCTCAAAAACCGAAGATAGAAACAATATTTTGCGAAAACTCCTACACTGAGGATACTGGTCGTAAGAACATCATACGTTTCTCTTTTGAAATTTCACCACAAGAAAATGTATTGATTTTCATACGATTCTCTAATGAAATGTATATCATACGACAATCTTATGAAATATTTTCAGTTCGTTCAAAAAAAGTGTAACCCGGTTTCGAACCATGGACGTCGTGATTAGGAGGCGTGCGTTTACACCACACGCCCACCGACGCTTCGAGAATCTGTCTCGTTAGATACCCAATAAAGAGTTAGAATTGATCGAAAAAAGATCCTGCGATTTTCATAGTTCAATTCGTATGAAACATTCTCATAAGTTTGGTCGTATGAAAATCTTACGGCCAGTATCCTCAGTGTACGTAATCGTGTGTGCTCACATTCACATAATAAAAACCTCATTAATAAAAACAATAAAAAAATGGTTTCTACTGGTTTAGGATTACTGCTTTTTTTAAACATTTGGCTCTGAAGGCATAAGGTTGATTTGAAATTGAGATCAAACGGGTTTCACCTTAAAATCTCGAAAACTCAAAAATATCAGGTACACTTCAATTTCTTACTTTTTTGAAATTTATAATTTTAAATGTTTCAACTAATCGGTTATGGATGGAATGTCATCCAGTTAAAAAAAAATACTTCGTGTAATTTATTAGCGGAACACTTACCGGAAACATATCGTGAGTGTATAAAGATGATAATATTGTAAGATTTTCTCATTTCTTTCTGAATTCAATACCTGATGTTTGCTCAAACGCCAATCAATAAACTTGTTCTTTTCTTTGGCATCGTTATTTTAGATGTATAAATTTTAATAATATCGGGAAACGTTCAGGAGTGCTTTGTGAATAATCAATTTTCTTAGCACTTAACAACTTTCCCAGAGTAAAATACGAAGCAGATGTTAGTTTGATGTAATCTACGTGATGATTATGTTGAGAACATTAGCTTCGAACAAGAGAAAAATTGCAGTCGATGTTGACATAGGGTCACGGATAGGATTCCATTCCCGGCACAGGCTCAAAAACCGAAGATAGAAACATTATTTTGCGAAAACTCCTACGTAATCGTGTGTGCTCACTAGAGATTTCACGAAGCAGCAAGATGAAATTTAACCTTAGGGACTGTTCACAATCAACGTAACACTGTTGGGTGTCATGCCGAGCGTTACGATTCATACATAACTTCCATACAACAATTCTTACAAGCGGGGAGGGTGTTTCGTAATTCGCGGCAAACTCCTAAGATGCAGTTGCAGCTTAAGATGGGTGTGCCGAAGCACAATAGCCTGCCGGGAATACCTGCCGAAAACCTATTTTAATTTCTATATATCTGAGTCCACTTTGATACAGTTATTTTTTATCATAAGGGCTTGAATGATTGCTTTACGTGAATAATGAGAATTAATCTACTATAAACTATTTGTATTGAATAGAAAGGAAAGAAATAGAGAAAAATCAAGCACTTGAAACCAAACCTATCAGGTTGTATTCTTTCAAATCTGGCTAAAATGTTAATATTCTCATTATGACTGTAAAGCAGTACCGCGATATTTACAACCGAGTTATCATGTGCTAATTTTCTCTGTTACTTTCCTTTCTTTTCATGTTGATATTGCTGTTGCAACCTGTGAAGGGTCCGCAAAATGGCAAAGGAGGTGAGCGAAAATCATTCGGTGGATTCAACAACAAGGGTGCCGCCTGGGAATGCGATAAATGCCAATTCTACAACGATTCAGATGTGCGGACGTGCGGCCAGTGCAAAGCATTCAATAAGAATGCGGACGATTCCAACGATTGGGAATGCACCTGCGGTTTTAAAAACTTTGCAAATCGGCATATGTGCTTCAAATGCAAAACGCCAAACCCAAATGGCAAACCTTTCGGGGGCGGTCGTAAAAGCTTTGGTGGTGGCGATGCTGGCGGCAAACAATTTTCAGAAGACTGGGACTGCCCCAGCTGTGGTGTGAGTAATTTCGCCAAACGCGGTACTTGTTTCAAGTGCTCTGCTGCAAATCCAAACGGATCGTTCGGTGACAATTGGGAATGTGCTGAATGCAACTTCTCAAACTTCCCTAGCAGATTCTCCTGCTTTAAGTGTAGGAAACCGAATCCCAATGGCGACGGCGATAGTGGTCGTAAGAGCTTCGGTGGCGGAAGAGGCGGACGAGGTGGTCGTGGAGGCGGCGGTGGTCGTGGAGGCGGTGGTGGCCGTGGAGGTGGCGGTGGTCGTGGAGGCGGTTTCCGAGGAGGTCGGGGAGGCGGCGGTAACAGAAGTTTTTCCGGAGATGATTCGGAAAAACAAAACAAGAAAATAACTTTCGACGAGTAGACGAGTAGGGCCTCCTAAGCTGCCTGTAACCGCATATAAGTCCCATATAGAAAACAGCAATACGAGAAAACGATTATTTAATATTGGAATCAATATTTGACTTAGTGTTAAATACTTATTGGACATATTTCATACAAGCGTGGTGCAAAAAAAAACTTTTACTATGCCTTGCATTACTAAAATAATGTTTGTTTGTGTTACCGAAAAATCCATAGGACCAGGATATGTGGTTACTTTGCCTGTTGAAAGGGAAAGTAATCGCATACCAGATCAACCACGTTGAATACTGTCAAAATCTTGAAATTCATTTCAAGAACTCGCGCGATGAAACTCTCGATAGTTTAATGTTTTCTTTCATTTTTTACAGTATTTCTATCAGTTACATTTAACTCATGTATCAATGAAATATATATTCAAAAAGTTGTGGGGGTCCGAGAATTTGATGAAATCCATTCGTTTTAAAGCGGCCCCAGTCTATAGTATTAAATTGTTTTAAAGTATCAATCTCGCTCTGTACGAAGGTGTCCGGGGACTGAAGCCTATCCATAATTCATTCAATACGGCAACCAAAAGTTTTTTTTATATTTATATTTATTCATGATAACAAAGCTTCGGAGATTTCGACGTGCTATTTTTTCGACACAAACTAGCTATACAAACATCTTCTTCTTCTTCTTATTGACATTACATCCCCACAATGGGACAGAGCCGCCTCGCAGCTTAGTGTTCATTAGGCACTTCCACAGTTATTGACTGCGAGGTTTCTAAGCCAGGTTACCATTTTTGCATTCGTATATCATGAGGCTAGCACGATGATACTTGTATGCCCAGGGAAGTCGAGATAATTTCCAATCCGAAAATTGCCTAGGCACCGGGAATCGAACCCAGCCACCCTCAGCATGGTCTTGCTTTGTAGCCGCGCGTCTTACCGCACGGCTAAGGAGGGCCCGACAAACATAAAGGCAATAATGTTTACGCAGTCGGATGAATCGTGTACGCGGCTGCGTTGTTAGATCATGTGACATAGTCCCTACGTATTTGCAAAAAGTTATGATAAATCAAATGTTTAGTTAGTTTATCTTGGCAAATGGTATCCAACGCGTTCCTGTGAAATTCAAACTCAATTTGCCAGATTTTAACAAAACTGCGCGCGGCGTACCCTTTTGGAAACGTAACGTCGCAGCAGCCCGTTATGAATAACATTACAGTGTTCCAGTATGAAGTGGAACGAAGCGTAATGTACTCACTTGGAACAATTACAACGACCGCGCTGTGTATTGCATCCTGAAAATCTGACAATATTTACTGCTAGACTTGATAACAATTCAATTGATTTTATTATCATACACTCGATTTTTCATAAAATCGTTTTTACGCGGTTTTTGAGATTTACGCGGTACATATCCTCCGCGTAAACATCGACTGCAGTTACATCTATTCTAAATGGACCTAAAATTAGTTTAATTCATTTAATAGTAACAACATAGGTATTACCATTAAATGAATATAAACTAATATTTAGTAATCATATAGGACAACAAATTATTTTCAAAGGTAAACAATACGTGGACACTGTTTGTAATTATTAAAAGCAGAAAATAAAATCATCTAAAAATAGAGTCATTTAAACTGCGTGTTTATGAAACCCATTATACGGTTAGTTTTACAATGGAACTCATATGCGGTTACTTTTAAGATTAGATAAATCGACTTGGTAGTTTTCGAAACCTTCAGAACAAATTGCCCAGTTTTATTTAATGGCACAACAATATGATCACTGCACATCAAAACTCAGAAATGAAGGAAATTCATATGAGACAGTTATGCGATTACAGGCGGTAAATGCAATCGGCGTTGTTATTCCAACATAGGTTTTTTATATTTTTTCGGTTTTTCTCAAAATATTATGTAGACATATATAAACTGAACGTACAGAGTAACGCATTTGATAAATTACACTCGCGTCAATACATTACATATTGCTATTGTAACATAAGTTCTCTTATGTAGAGAATGCTTCTTGATCCCATGAGTGAATATTCATCATTAATTCAGTGATAGTCGCATTCACCGTGTACAACTATACTATGTATAAGAACATAATAACAATATACAAAGCAACAAAAACAAAATGAAAATTTACTGTATTCTTTATGTGTTTTGAAGCATTGATTCCTTCGTCTCGAGTTTGGATTTTTTTTCATTAAAAGGTAACATGAGGAAAAGTTATACATAAATAGTAGGTTGAATTTATCATTTCATTATCATTTAGTACCTATTCAACTAATTGTGCTTATTCTGCGTTTCGTAGAAGGTGAGACGTTTCGAATGAAGTGACAATTGTCGACTCCTCCCATTTGAATTACACGGTCGTCTCATGTGACTGAATGTGCTATAAAAATACCTTGCATCTATGAAATAATAATATTTCGTGGCTCGCCCCCAACGTAACGTGTATAAATTGCTTTAAATTGGGTTTTATTTCCCACACTTCCAACAGCATTCATGCAAAGCTTCAAAGCGTTTATTTACCAAACTGCGGGCACTTAACTGCGAGTTGTATTTACCACACTGAGACGACTTCAACAGATGACATCAAGAAATTCTTCATTACCACTGAGGCATAAATTTTCTCTAAAACATGACTTTCATTATAATCTTCTATACACCCAGGTTTTTTTACACGGTTTGGTTTTAGTCGTTTAAGACCTTCAGCGTCAATGAAACAATGAGTTGACCCCACCAAAAAATTCACAAAAAATCAAAGAAAATTCAGGGGGTATTTAAAAAGTTGTGAAAGTTCGGGTTTACCGAGAAATTGATGAATTCCAACCGTGTAAAAAAAACCTGGGTGTATACATAAAAATGAATTTATGTCAGTCTGAACCTTATACGACTCCGAAACTACTGAACCGATCGGCGTAAAAATTTGCATGCAGAGGTTTTTGGGGCCGGGGAAAGTTCTTAAGATGGTTCGAGACCCCTTCCCCCTTATTGCACAGTGGGGCTCACATACAAATAAAACATCAATTTCTTTATAACTTGAAAATTAATCAGAAAATAAATCAGTTTTAGGCGAAACGAAGTTCGTTGGGTCTGCTAGTTATTGAATAAATCTAAGATAGCCTGCGGAATTCATTTTCAAGTTTCTTTCTGCCTTTCTCATACATCAAATTTGTACCGAAAGGCTATTGTTCACTCCAAAAGCGATCTTTTTATAGAAAGATCGTAGACTCATAGTGTTATATACCAATCGACTCAGCTCGACGAACTGAGCAAATGTCTGTCTGTCCGTGCGTGTGTGCACAAAAGATGAAATCACTGTTACCAACTTTCCGTATAGTAATAATCCTATACCGATTTTCTAGCATAAAGTTGTAAAAGTAAAACCCAGATCAATCCACCTAGCGTTGGTGGTGCCTTTCTCGCGCATTAAAAAATAAGAAAAACACATAAGAGAGGTCGAAATAGCACTTTCGGGGGATAGATTTTACTTTTTCCATCAATTCATATGCATTTGCGGTCATTTGAATACATTACTGCAATCTTTGAAAAATTTTCTTCGTTTTTAAATCGGGGGGTCCTTGGCAGAAAAACAATGTTTTTTCAATAACTTTGGAACGCAATGACCGATCGGGCCAATTTTCAGTAGGAAACAACTAGACCGCAATCCGCGTCGATTGCAACTTGTTGCGAGCAAATCTAATAATGGTAAGTACCGAAAGTGTGTCACATTTTGTACACACACACACACACACACACACACACACACACACACACACACACACACACACACACACATACATACACATACAGACATCACCTCATTTCGTCGAGCTGAGTCGATTGATATATAGCACTATGGGTCTCTGAGCCTTCTATCAAAAGTTCGGTTTTGAGTGATCCTATAGCCTTTACGTATAATTTGTATACGAGAAAGGCAAGAAAAAGGTGGTAAAGTCTTGTTGACCGTTCAAAAGTTTTACAGAACATGGTGAACCAAACCGAAAATGTTGGTGTCTTGGCTAAATGCGAGAAAGGCAGTACCACTATTAAGTGGTTCAATTTGGTTTTTAATCAATGGTAGAAATGTTGGAATTCCTGGGGTGCACGCTGGTTGTCATAATATTTTCAGTTTCTCGTACAATAAAAAAGTAACGAAAGCCTATCATTTCACTCCAAAAGCCTATCATTTCACTCCAAAGATGCTTTTTATAGAAGTGATTTGTTTATTTATTTGTTACGACATCAACAGACTCTGTGTGGCTCCAATGATGGTCTTAAAATATAAAGTACATTTAGAAATCACTATCAATCAAAAAAAAAAAAAGTCACAGTAGTAAAACTGCTATCTTCTTCTTCTTATTGGCATTACATCTCCAACTGGGATAGAGTCGCCTCGCAGCTTAGTATTCGAGGTTTCTAAGCCAGGTTACCATTTTTGCATTCGTATATCATGATCTAGCACGATGATACTTTTATGCTCAGGAAAGTCGAGACAATTTCCAATCCGGAAATTGCCTAGACCGGCACCGGGAATCGAACCCAGCCACCTTCAGCGTGGTCTTGCTTTGTAGCCGCTCGTCTTACCGCACGACTGAGGAGGGCCGCTATCTAGGTGTGTTAAATCTTCCGACGTAACATATTATGTGACAAATGAAAGTCAAACAATGTTGCAACTCTGTTGAATATGCGTTGCAAGCCACCGATTGGTCAGCTGGACTTGGTCAGCACTAATACGCTCATCGCTGAAGACACTGGCAATTTTTTCAGCGAATAGCCCACAGAGCTCCGATGAGGTAGACGCAGTTTCACCGTTGAACTGCATTGAAGATAGCAGACCAGACTCTTTGCGCTGTTTGATGATGTAACTCCAAATATCTTTTTGGCCGCTGCTTGAACTTACGTTCAATACTGTGCGGGTAACGCAAAAAGTTCTGACGACTGACACGCTGGTATTCATGGTTGAGCCTCACGTACTGATCTCGCAGTGGTAGTGTCCGATACTTGGTAAATTGCCTCAGAGCAGTTCTCTTAACTGTCTTCAATTTTCGTAATCCGCTTGTCTGCCAGGAAGGTCGCGAAATGTTATTCAGAACTCTCTTTGGAACGCGCCTATCGATGACTTACATCATGACATGTGAGAAACCTAGAGCAGTGTCATCCACATCATGCGTATTGAGAACATTTCCCCAATCTATACTCGATAATACATCTGTAATACCTAAGTGGTCGGCTTTCTTAAAATCATATGACACGGGCGCAGTACGTTCAATGAAGTCGTGTACGTAACTGTATTTGTTCCTGATAAGTAGTGGAGGGTAATGAGCAACATTTTTGACCGGTGCGCAAGGTTCTGGAAAGATGAGGGGTGCATTGTCCTGTCTGCTTACAAAGCATTTATCCAAAATGCGAACGTTTTTATTCACAATGCTGTTAATTTGGCCAAGAGTGGCTGAGCTGTAGTTATCCAAAAGGCTGACAGCACCAGCATGCAGGATCGAATGTTCTGGATCAGGGTAAAGGAAATTTCTGCCTGTGGGATTGCTTCCAAGAAACACCAGTCAGATTGAAATCGCCCAGGACAAGCACTTCATCAGTCGGAGTGGCCGTTTCTAAGACGGCGAAGACTGACTGGCAATGAGTATCGATGAGTTGTGTGTCACGGACCAGATCAGGAGGGATATACAACGAGCATAGGAACAGTCTTCGGCCACTCATCTCGATTGATACCCAGACTTGTTCGAAACTCCTCCAAGAATCGCTTTCAACTGGTTTTGCTTTGAATCCGGAATGCACGACGATCAAGACACCGCCAGTAGACTTCCTGCTGTTGTGTTGATTCCTATCGCAACGAAATACTTCATAATCGTGCCCAAACATTTGACTGGAAAGTGTTCTGAAGTCGAGCCATCTGTTATTACTATTACGTTAAAGGAACTGGAACTGGAAATGCTGGTGTTCAGACCACCTACGTTTTGATAGTAGATGGTAATGTCTGTTGCTTTCTCATCGGGATGCAGTTGTACACTGGAATTTGAGACACTCTTAGGCGAAGCAATAGTTGGTCGCTGATTATACTTGCCAAACGTTGGAGCTCGGAAGGCCCCGTCTCCCGACTCAAACGCAGGTCCGGGACGGGAGTGGCTCGACTGCGATGAGTGGGATAGGGGCTTCCTCACTGCTTGTGTCGAATGTGCGTCCCGGTGCAGAACAGGACGGATAAACAGCCGAGGCTTGACGTTGATGTCGAGGAATGGTAACTGCAAATCGGAGGGATTTCAGACGAAGGCGAAGCTGATGGTTGATAATACTTGCCAAAAATTGGTTTCCGGAAGACACCGTCTCCCAGCTCATACGCAGGGCCGGGACGGCTGCTGGTCATTGGTAGGGATGGCTCGACTGCGATGAGTGGAATAGGGGCTTCTTCACGGCCGGTGTTAAGTGTGCGTCCCGGTGGAGAGTTGAATAAATAATCAGCTAGAGCTGGACGTTGCGTTTGGCTTGGTGCGAGTCGATGAGGTTAGATCTCGGTGACAAACTAGCAGAGCTTGAGAATGGATCGTTGATGCTAAGGACGAAAAACGGATCAGAGAGCGGATTGTTCCGTGGTGTTGTGTATTTGGCTGTGATGGAGTTCGGAAGACCTCATCTCCCAACTCAGACGCAGGACCGGGACGGCTGTTGGTCGCTTGCAGGAGGGGCTCGATTGCGTTGAGAGGGATTGAGGCTTCCTCAGAGCTAGCGGCAAGATTGCGTCCCGATGTTCGGCTTGTAATTTTTAAGTGCTGCTGACTAGATAAACTGCTGGAAGGGGAAGACGGGTGAGAGAACGGATCGTTCTGAGATGCCGTATACTTTCCTGTGCAAGCAAGGTGGAAGCCTCCTTTCCCACCACCAATCTCGTAGACTTGTAGGCTCGTAGACTCATTAGTGTCATATAGGTAACATTCGACTCAGCTTGATAAACTCAGAAAAAATGTCTGTCCGTCCTTGTGCATTAGATTAGCGGGTCAAAAATGACCCCAACTTGAATTCGCTTCCAAAAGTTCATTATCAAACCGATTCTCAATCTTTTGGAACCAAATTGAAGGTACGGATTCCGCGGATGTCGTTATCGACAGATTTTCGCAATGTGGTACTGGTATGGTATCCAGGAATCGTGTTTGAAGGAACATAGAATCTTAGGCCAATTTTTGGCGTTATTTCTTGCCTTTCGAAGGGTGATTTTGGAAATGCTCATAAATTTGCGTAGCAATAATCCCAATGTAATTTAGCTATTGTCCATTTCCATGGATCAACACAATTCCTGGTTATTTCACGGTCCGCTGTCCCTCCGGAAAACCCGGAACATCCGTAAACGTGGTTAATTCATGAAACTTATCATAGAAAAGCGCGGTTTATTCATAGTTGTCCATTTTCGAACGCTGAGTAACAAATGATTATGGTGACTAATAAGACAAAGTTATATAAGACCTTTATGGAAGCATAACAGACAGACAACCGACAACAACACAATGACAATAACAGATCTAAAATATAGAAGACAAGTAGTGTTTTACATTAATTATACAACTCACAATAATAGAAATGACTCAATAAATAATCAACGCCTAACGTACATACAAACAATACTGACATTTAAATTTACATTTTGACTAGACTTTGTCCTATGTGACTGATTTGACTGATAAAAACCACATTCCTGAAAGTTTTCAAGAGGATTATGTTAGCTGATTACCGCAGTCCGGTGTCCATTTGGTCAAAGTAGTCTAGTTTTTCCGGCATAATCACTTGTCAAAAACCCACCCCGACCATAGCAATCCAAAGGGGCAAAAAAAAAGACTTACAAAATTGAATCGGCGTGAAAAAGTACAGATCAGCCAATACTATCGGTGGCGACTACGTGGCCCAGCGGCGCAAGGATTCAGAATATCTTTTTTTTAGCTTGTCTGTTTTTGAATAAAATAGAATCTCGTGAATTGCTTTGCAAATATTCATTTATTGAAATGTAGGTATTTTTCACACCATAATCATAACTCAACTGTAAGTTGGATTAACTAGGGTTTTATTTTTTTAATTTTAGTATCAACACCGATAGGTGGATTGATCTTAGACGAGCTCGGTGGTCTAGTGGCTACCGCTTCTGCCTTATGAGCAGTAGGTTGTGGGTTCAATTCCAGGCTCGTCCCTTTCCTACTTTGTATTTCTAACTTTGATCTTTCTGTGTTTAACGTTCTACCAAAACGATTCCTACTGTTATAACCTCCCACACAATCCCAAAACCTCCCGTGGCACCTATGAGAGGTTGTAGAGCTCTCTGCATCTTTTCGTTAGGTGTCCAACTAACCAACCTTCCCCTTCCTCAGCATTCGCAAGGACGTGGCCAGGACAGATCTCGACTATTGGAGAGTGCATTGCTTCCATCTAAGAGATAGCGATTAGTCCCAAATCAATATCTGTAGGTTCGGATGAAAAGTGATGCAACTCTCATACAATAGTTTTGGCTTGTACAGCCTACGAATTTGTGCGAAATGCTCAATGCAATGCAACACCGATAGGTGGATTAATCTTGGTTTTTATCTTGCAGCCCGAAGAAAAGAAACGAAAAACTCCTGCCAAAACACCGGTAAAACCACAAACCAAAACCCCTGCGAAGACTCCCGTAAAACCCAAGCCGGCTGCATCTGAGGAATCAAGCAGCGATTCCTCGTCGGAGGAAGAAGCAACAGCTCCCGTTAAGACTCCAGTAAAAGCTACACCAGCAAAGACAGCAAAGAAAACTCCAGCCACAAAGAAACAGGCATCTTCTAGCGAAGAAAGTTCTTCTGAAGAAGAGGAAAAAAATAAAACCCCAGCCAAGTCACTAACCAAACTACCTGCCAAGGGAACGCTGGTTCCTGTAGCTAAAAAAACGGAAACGAGTGACAGCGAGTCTGACTCCGATGAATCAGTGGAAGTAAAGCCAGCAACAAAGTCAGTTCCAGTTAAAAGTACCCCTGTTGCTAAAAAAGCTCCAGTGCGGAAAGAAGAATCATCTGATAGTAGTTCAGACGATGATGAAGAGGAATCCAAACCAGCTGTAGTAAAAAAATCGGCGCCGGTAAAAACGGCCGTGGCTGGGAAGAAAGATGAATCATCGGACTATTCAAGCTCCGAAGAAGAAGCGCCAGCAGTGAAGTCAGCCAAGAGAAAAACAAATGAAGATGAGGAAGACGACGCTGAAGAGGAAGAGCAGCAACCATCTGCAAAAAAAGCAAATTATAGCAACTTTGTCAAGGCGGGTGAAGGAAATAAGAATAAGGTATGTGCAAATTTTAATACTTCGGAAAATAGACGACGCAATGAATGTGTCAACGTAAAAATTCCTCCGTAATTTAGCTAATTGTAGGATGGGACCAAAAGGTCAATAAATCATAGCCCGCGTTACAATGTTACAAATTCCTAAAATATTGTGGTTGTCGTCTGCTCCAAATATTAGGATGAATTCATCAATTTTTATTCCTTTGCAGCAAAAAAGAAACTAAGCAGGATATGAAAAAAATGAGACACACCCAATTTTTTTTACACGGTTGTAACATAATATGTTTGAACATTTCACCAAATAATACGATGTCCATGATAGTCAGGTTCTGATTTTTGATGAAAACCACGGTATTAGGCGATGCGCGGTATTAGGGCAGGTCACGGTACCTACCACCTGAATTTTCTTTGATTTTTGTGATGTTTTTCGTGGGGTGAACTCATAGTTTCATTGGCGCTAAAGGTCATATTCGACTAAAACCCAACCGTGTAAAAAAGAATCGGGTGTACCTATAATATGGGGCTGTCCGTCCATATACCATGTGGACAGGTTTTGATTAGAAATACTAGAATAAGAGATCAGCGAAGACGCCATCTTGTTTCCAATCGAATCGTCAAAAGCGGTTCCATTTCGACTTGTTTACTTTTTGCTTCCATAAGAAGCAAGCAAAAAGTTCAAGTGCTGCCAGTATAATTTAAACGATTTCAAGCAATTTCATACGTTGCCATTTCGTCAGTTTTTCACTCCGCCGGTCTCTGGTTTTAGGGTTGCAGGGTGGCCACCGAACCGGGAAAAACGGGACAAGCGGGAAAAAGACGGGAAATTGAAGTCACCGGGAAAAAAACCGGGAAAACCGGGAATTCAGAACATGAACCGGGAAAAAATAATTCTGGACAACTTACATTCAAAATTCTTCAAAATTTTTAATGAAGTTGATATAAAAGGGAAAGATTTTCACTTTAATACATATTCATTATTCAATCGCATTCTAACTAAGTTATTTGATTTTAGTACATAATGTGTGACTTATAAAAAATAAACTATTGCGAAATCGACTGTATATTTTTATTTCGATTTTAAAGACGGCTACGCAGTCTTTAATTATTGAAACAAGATGTATATTTATCCGACGTTTCGACACGGGGATGGTGTCTTCATCAGGGGAAAAATATGGTATTTGTTCCTAGTCTATTGTTTAGTCTGTTAATGTTAGACTTTGTTTGGATACCTTGAAGTATAACGCTGAGGTCGCTTTTGCAATTAGGTTTTATCAATTTCTCGGTCTACCACAATTTCTACAGTCTTTAGAATACCTTCTAATTTTTCTTCTATTTATTTTTTTTTTATTTTTTCGTGCGGTCTCAATGTTATAAATGCCAGTAAATTGCCAAAAACAAACTGCCTAAAAAGCGACTCCACTGTAAAGTGAAGTAGTCATAGGTGAACCAAGTTTACACATTGTGCTTTAGTATCTAAAAATTCATGACAATCGGTTGAGAGATTAATTTCTGATAAGTGACCTGCCCTAATTCCGCGCATTGCAATTCCTTGGATTTTATCCAAATTGGTGAATACACTCCCGGAAATAATTATAAAGCAATCGCTGATTTTACTATGTAGATTGCTTTATCCCGCGAAAGTGAAACAAACTGTTTATTCGATAAAACCTTTCCTAAAACCTATTTCTTGTGCTTAGTTTCATAGGGGCGTAACTGTATTGATCGATTTCTCTTAATCGATTTTATATTTTCTTAATAATTCAATTGTTTCAAAAGCTACAACCCTGATTATTGATTCTGGTGCAAGATACAATCATCCTTTATCACACCAAACCATTAAATCATCGCCAAACTAGCGCAATTTGCCACAATAATAAAAAGAAAATATCGACGAAGAGAAATCGATCAATACAGTTACGCCCCTATGAAACTAAGCGCGAGATTTCATACCAATCGCAATACCTCTCCATCTGCAACAATGGGTCGTATGAATAAAAAGTGGTAAGTTTGAGTTTACTACATTTTGAGTAGTAAACGTCATTTGTGGAACATGTTCGTATGAATGAAAGAGATTTTACTACACTACACATTTCGAACATACTACAAACAAATGATTTGGTATGAATAAAAGAAGAGTTTACTACTGATTTCTTGTAGTCTGCTCAAGACGTTGCTACTAATGTTTCAAATGAAGATTATTCATCAGAATCGAAGTGAATCGTAATTGTTCTTGAAAATAGAAGTCCAATTTAAGAAAAACAAATAACACAGACATATCTTTTGTTGATTACCCGCAAAAAAAAGATGAAATCATCATTGCCATCATGGGGTCTATTTTGTTTTGACGTTTCTCCGTCTAGTAAATGGTAGTAAACTGTAGTAAAGGCTAAGTTCGAATGTAGCATATGCCATAAGTTCAAAAATTGTTTCATTCATATCAAACATGTAGTTTTCTCTGTGGACTTTATTTTTGAGTGGATAATACAAGCGTTGAGTTTTGCTACTTTTTTTTCATGCGACCTAATAACAATGTTAATTTGGGTCACATTGCCCGATTGTCTTAAAATGTTCGCTTTCGCATATTTCTCAATAAAGGATCCCTAATGAAACATTAAGCTGGGCGTGTATACTATAGTGACTAGGGATCCTATAATGAGAGATATGCGAAAACGGCCATTGTAAGCCAATCGAGCATTGAGAACTGGCAAAACGTGAGCCAAATGAACGTTGTTATTTTTGCAGATTGAGACGAGGTTGAAAAGTATTGAGATAGATTTTAAGAAAAGTTTCATCGAATAAACAATTTGTTTTACTTTCGCGAGTAGAAGTAGTCTAGTTTATGTATCGTGTTTCTCTTATTTGTATTGCACTTTTATTTTAGTGATAATGCTTATTTAAACACTGTTAGTGGACATACAAACATATTCCAAATTGTTATCAAATGCAAAGTCATATACAAGCTTAAACATTCTGCGCTTCGCAAGTGCTGGAAGCGTTTGCAAACAAAAGTAACAGCGTTGCTAAATCGTCTGGAAAAGTATTTGCATATCTCTCATTATAGGATCCCTAATAATGACTATAGTTCAAATTTCGTCATTCAATTTATTTGATAAACAATTATCGGAGTTTCGTTATAACTACAATTTAATCCTTTTAGTAGCGATTCCTACTAACAATAAAATTAAAAAAAAATCATAACTAGAAGAGCCTGTTTGCCAAGTACATATGTAGCATTTTAGTATGTTTAGTCCTGTTATCAAATTTATTAAACTTTCCAGTTCTCGACACCAAACAATAAGAGCGAAACCTCATTTCAAAGCAATGGGTACAGCAGTAACAACAACACATTCACAAACAGTGATGAAAAGCGTGGAGTGAGTCGATTCCGACGAATCAAAGAGGAAAACATCCCAATCGATGATCGGTTACGAGATAATTCATTTGATGCCAAGGTAATTATCTCTAATTAAGTAACTATTTGGTTCCCTATCATGTTGCGTATTCTTAGTTTTTAGGCATTTCAAAAATGGTGTTTCTTTTATCACATTTTTATTGATTCTAAAGATTCCCTTGAGGGCCAATTTCTCACAGCTGTCAAAACATTTGGTTATTCAATCGGGTTGGGTCGCGATCCGCCCGTGGTTCGCCCCAACCTTCGCTCTGAGAAATTTGCTAGATCTAACCTATGTTTACATGTAGAAGTGTTGTTTATATGTAGTAATGATGTTGACATTTTGATTTTTTATTATTTTGCGCAAAATATGGTAAAGTATGATGATATAAGCAGAGAGAAAACCTAATTATCTCATCATGTTTATATTATGATTTCGGCAAAAAAATGTACTAAATTAATGAAATTGTGACAGTTTGATTAATGGCACTAACACTATCATATTGACTTGACCCCGGATCCTTTTGCGTTCGGTTTTGCGTCGTGCTTTAAATATTCTGTTGAATGTAACAAATCCTAAGATTTCGCTTGAAAAACTATTGAAAACAATGATTTTCATCATTAAAATTGACTGCCTTGCACCCATAGTGGTGGATCTGTACCGATAGTGACGAGTCTCATAAGAAATCAATGGATAGCACCACTATGGAAACCAACATTAATTTTCACCACCTATAAAGGAACAGTGGACCCTTTAGTGGTGCAAGTAATATTTGGTAGTTGTTGATGTTAAATAGCATTAATCTCAGTTTTGTTAGCAAATTTATTAATTTATTTATTGGCTAACATATGAAAGCAGTAAGTTTACCATAATTATCGATTTAAAAAAAAAATCTTTTGTGGATCTACTAATACCTACACTATTGGTACCATTACCCTTTTGTTGTAATATACAGTTTCCCAATCACGGTGTCTCTATGGGAAATATTATTTTATAAAAATCAGTATCTCTGAAACACCCACCACGTGAAAGTGTATAGTCTCCTATTTCGTCTAAAGTCGTGGATAAACTATGGGTTCTATCTCAGGATCTAGAACATTTTTTTTCGGTATTTTTAGTGCAAACTCCATATAAATCTTATTCACCATCAAACTCACCTCCACCAAAAATGTATGAAAAAATGACCCCCGATAGAATATTTTATAATTGCACTTACGTCAAAGAGGAAAGCCTATATACTGTCGTGTAGTGGGTGTTTCAGAGATACAGATTTTTTGAAAATAATTCTCTTTTGACGAAAACACCGCGAGGGTAACTACAGCGATAGATCCCATTCCCGAAACGCCAAAAGTAATAAAGTGAAATAGCTTTTTTACTGAGCCGCTTTTCGTAGTTTCATGATTTTTTTTTCAATAATGAAAATACACGATAGCAAAAATAATAAACATATTACTCAACATGATAGGAAAACTTTCGTGTTTCCTAGTAGGTTAGGCATGATGGACGATAGCCAAAATGGACATTCGGCATATTGTACTTTAGGTATAATCATGTCTTTAACCCTTAAAGGCGCAAGGCGATTTTTTAGAAATCGTCGGAAATATTTTTAACGTGAATAACCATTGAAATTATTAACATTAAACGTATTTTCGGTTTGTTGTTTTAAAACAACATTGCGCATTTAAGGGTTAATTAATACGCAGTTCTGTGGTACATTTTATGCCTAATGTACTTTTGACAAACAAACCTTATTCGAATGACTAATTGATATTTATGGTTTCGTTTTTACAATTTATAGAAAAACGCTCGTGGTTCGTTTGGAGAACGGGCCAATGAGATACTAAAGCACACTCGTGGTAAATCTTTCCGCCACGAGAAAACAAAGAAGAAGCGAAGTGGATATCGAGGAGGTTTCATCGATAAATCGGTCAATTCTATCAAGTTTGCAGATTAGGACGTGGAAAGTACAATAATATTAGACGTTAAAAGTGATTACATGTTCCAGCATTCTGTTAGTCATTAAACCAACACTTCATGTTGATGTATCAATGAGAAAGAATTCTAAGGTGGAAAATCCATATTTTGTAACGTTCATATATGGGTAAAAGGATTTCACTACTTATTACATTTGGTTTTCTTCTCCACCTTAGTATTCATCTCACTGATGTTGAATGTTCTTTTATACAATTTACTGCTAAACATAAATAAAGTCAATCATTATTTTTATTACATCAAACTGAATTGACCTATGTTTAGAAAAGTATATGTTATACGTGTTTTTTTTTCGTATATATCACAGTCCTTAACGTTATCTTTATCATATTAAATACGTGTAAATGCGTGTGCAATGATTTGCGATGAAAGTATCTGTAAAGTAGGCAAAACAAGCAGAAATAATGCTTAGTACAGGGGTTAGACAAAAAGTTTGAAATAGACAAAATGTTGTTGAAATTCAAATCAGCACAACTTTGCGTAGAATAATCAGATTTTGGTAAAACCGGAACCATCAGAAGTGGACACACCTAGTACTCCTCTGTATTCTACACTTGGTCCTATGCACCCGTCTCTCGAATACTCCGAGAGGTTGCAAGTCCTCCTCGAGCATGATCCTAGTTTCATGTCCGTAGAGGACTACCAGCCTTATGAGCGTTTTGCACATGACGTATTTGGTGCGGGTGTGAATCTTTTTTGATCGCATTTTCTTCTAGAGCCTGTAGTAGTCCCAACTTCCACAGACGATGCGCCTTCGTAATTCACGATTAACATTATTATCAGCCATTAGCAAGGATCCAAGGTAGACGAATTCATCGACTACCTCAAAAGAACCCCGTCTATCGTAACACTGCTTCTCTTTGTCTTCGATGCATTCACCACCAGTCCAACTTATGTTGCTTCACGTTTCAGGCGGGTGTACAGTTCTGCCGCGAAACAAATAAATTGACATGATCTGTTGAAAATCGTACCCCGACTGTTACACCCGGCTCTCCGCATGACACCAATGTTGAACCACTGGAACGAAAGTCCGCCACCTTGTCTTAGTCCCCAGCGCGATTCGAACGAACTGGAGTGTTCGTCCGATATCTTTACACAGTTTTACACACCATCCACCTTTGTTTTGATTAGTCTGGTAAGCTTCCCAGGAAATCTGTTCTGGTCCATAATTTTCCATAGCTCTACACGGTCAATACTGTCGTGACAATGTTCTGGGATATCACTTTATAGGCGGCATTAAAGATGGTGAGCCAGCTTTTCCGAGCTCATCTTGATGAGCACAGCAGTGATACCATCATTACCAGCTGCTTTATTGGGTGGCATCCTTAACTTCCTTCAAGGTGGGGGCTGGTTGGCTTCCATTGTCCATTGAACCACAGATAACAAATATTTAGGCTGGTATACCATACGTGTGTAAATATCCGCAATCGTTGATTCAAATGCAACGAACATTTGGAAGAACGCGATTGGCAATTGTTTGGAGACGGCGTGATGATCATTTCTGTATAAAACGCAGCCCAAATACAGCATGAGCATGAGCATGATTGACCGCCCACGGTTGCTACTCCGTTATTGCCAGGTCAGCTGTAGTTACACAGAGAACCAACAGATGAAGTTTGGGACTAACATCATCTTCATTGTGTAAGAACTGGTGACCCAAATATAAGCAATACCAGCGCCGGCCGTGTCCGAATGCAGGTCAAGTAGGGAATTGGTAGGAAATTGTTGACGTGATACTCGCTTTGATAGAAGCCGACGAGTCATCTGCACTTCCACGAGAAATCGCTGGGATGTTGGATATATGGGGTAGGGAGTGTGGCAGGGTTCGTTTTGGTAAACGGTGTGCCGTGTATAGCGTGTAGTTTGATCGATGAAAACAAATAAAAAAACACAATAAAAAAAATTATTAAAGGCCGCACAAAGCAGAACAAAATTTCGGTGATCGGCTGATCGTTCTGCTTACCGCACAAAGCAGAACAAAACTTTGATGACCGGCCGATCGTTCTGCTTATTGAAGAAAACATGTGTGGACGCGATTTAAACTTTCACTTTTCAATAAATTTACTCACACGCACGAAGCAGAACAAAATTTTGGTTACCGGCCGATCGTTCTGCATACCGCACAAAGCAGAACAAAATTTCGATGACCGGCCGATCGTTCTGCTTACTGAAAAAAACACGTCTGGACGCGATCTTCGATCGTTCTACGTCCAATACAAAATACGAACAGATCTGCACTGAACTGATTTTTTTCACTATCCAATTTACTCGCCCACTCAGTATCATAAATTTTGATATCCGCGCGACCGTACTGCGTCCAACACAAAACACGAACAAACTTGCACACCTGTATAAAACGCAGCCCAAATACAACTGTCAAACGTATTGACTGCGTTAGACGGTTATCAGTTGCGTTCGTATGTATTTCCGCAATCAGTTGAGTAGATGCCAGTGGTGAGTCAACGTAACCCATGCAACCAGAAGTTCAGATTTTACTTAAATTTACTCTTAACCGAACTAATTGGTTCATTATGGTTCACATCAAGTTCCAAGCATCCTTAACGGAACTTTAAAGTTCACTTAAAGTTCCGTTACATACAAAAAAATACTTAAAATGAGAGCTGATTAAGCCAGAATAGCCCTTCTTGTCCGAACTTTTGGTTGCTTGGGAAATCATGTCA
This sequence comes from Armigeres subalbatus, assembly GCF_024139115.2. Classification (NCBI taxonomy): domain Eukaryota; kingdom Metazoa; phylum Arthropoda; class Insecta; order Diptera; family Culicidae; genus Armigeres; species Armigeres subalbatus. The sequence goes on along the minus strand of NC_085140.1, from coordinate 178,112,588 downwards.
CAAGTTTACACATGATTTTCAATAAAATTTGTTCTAGCTTAAATATCTGTTATCTGTGGTTGAACTGACGTCGTCATCTCCGTCATCTGACTTTCACTATCAGCGCCATTTAAGTGTTCCTAGTAGTGCTGCTTCCACCTTTCGATCACTACACAATCGTCCTTCAAGATGCTCCCATCCTCATATCTGCAAATCTCGGCTCGCTGCACGAAGCCTTTGCGGGATGCGTTGAGCTTCTGATAAAAGTTGCGTGTTTCTTGAGAGCGGCGCAGCTGTTCCATCTCCTTACATTCCGCTTCTTCCAGGCGGTGTTTCTTCAACAGAAAAACGTGGGTCTGCTGTCTCCGCTTCCGTCTATAGCGTTCCACATTCTGCCGGGTCCCTTGTTGCAGTGCGACCGCCCGCGCTGCGTCCTTCTCCTCCAGAATATGTCTGCATTTTTCGTCGAATCAATCGTTCCGTCGGTTTCGTCCCACATACCCAACGTTGTTCTCTCAGTGTTGTTAATGGCTGCTTCAACTGTAATCTTGCAATCCCATAGAGCTCACCCTCTTCCGGAAACGCTGTCTCGAGATGCTGCGCGTTTGCAGTGGCGACATCAGGTTTCTTCAGTCGCTCTAGGTTGTACCGCGGCTCGATTTGTGATTCTGTCTGCAGTGTCGATCTCCAGGTGTACCGATAAGGAAGTCTGTATTGGAAGTAGGTGCTGCAAATGGCCATATTCTTGGAGGCGAGCGTTCAAATCTCCTATGATGATTTTGACATCGTGGCATGGACAGTTGTCGTACTCACGTTCCAACTGCGCGTAGAATGCGTCCTTATCATCATCAGTGCTTCCGGAATGTGTGCTATGGACGTTGATTATGCTTTTGAAGAACCGGCCTTCGATCCTCAACATGCCATTCTCTTATTGATCGGTCACCACCCAATCACGCGCCTTTGCCCTGCTCGTGTGTATTGCCATAGCTCTTGCCAGCTCTTGTAGATGGTATGATTACTTCTAAACATTCGTTTAGTTAGTTTAGTAGACATTAGTTACGTGGCATAATCATATCAGTATCGTCGGCGAAACCACGAACTTGGTAAAAATCGTACCATTCGTGTCAATTCCTGGCCTTCGTATTACTCCCTCTTTTGCGATGTTGAATAGCAGGCACAAAAGACCATCACCTTGCCGTAACCCTCTGTGCGTTTCAAAGGGACTCGAGAATGCCCCTGAAACTTGAACTACGCTCATCATCCGATCCATCGTCACCTTGATGAACCGTATCAGTTTATCCGGAAATCCGTGTTCATGCATGAGCCGCCATGGGGCCGTAAACATATTACGTAAGCACTTTTGGGGGAAGGGGGGTTGGACAGGTCAGGTCAATATCTTATACGCTCCATATGAATAAAAAATCATTCGCATGAAAAAAATCTTACAGGGGGAAGGGAGGGTCGAAAAACCCAGAAAAATTGCTTACGTAATAAGTGTACGACCCCTATAGCTGGTCCAATATATAATCTAATATGAAGAAATAAATGCGGCGGAAAAATTCGGTCAACCAATTCCAGAGCTGGGGTAGGTTGGCCGAGTTTGTTAATATAAATGAAACACATCAAATGAATCAGTGGGCTATACTTATTATTTTGATATAGGGGAAGGTGGTCGGTTGTCGGCACCCTTTTGTTTTTGGTCTATAACTTTCGTCCAAATACACAATGTAGTGATATTTGCATACCAATGGAAGCCAATAGGCATAAGCTTAACAATTTTGTTAAGCGTTGATTTTATGCCATTTCTAAAAAGGTGGTAGGTTGTCGGCACCCTAAAAAACACTCAAAATTATAAACTATGAAGTGGGAGCGTTAAGACTGGAAATATCAAGATTTATTGTGTCAATAGCAATGAAACTTATTACATTTAAGTACATTATACACATTTTATCAAGATTTCAAAAATTGTTAGTTTTGCTGACAACTTGGCTTATAGCCTGAAATTTGGCAATAAACTGATGATTTCACTTGATAATCAAATGGGTGCCGATCTCTGTGTTGAACTTAATCCTAGAATTAAAAAAACACAAAGTTTTAAAAAAAATGGGTGCCGACAACCGAAATAAGTAACCTTTTTGAGAAATGAAAATAACAGTTGAATTGTGACCGCTACGGTGGCATTCAATTATGAATCATGCGCTCATCATTTCGATAGTTTTAGTTCGGTTTATAACACTAAGCAAATGACTAAAAAAATTAGGAGTGGGTTTTCACTTGACAAAAAAGTGTTTTATCTGTGAAACGAAGATAAGACTTCCATATGCTTCGGAAACGGTCACAACAAGATCGTGCTCAAGATTTTTTTTATGTACAGGTTATCCGACTTCGTCAGTAGATGGGAATAACCAGCGCGAGGGGGGGGGGGGGGTAAACATACATTTCCAGTGCAAAACGTAAACAAACGAGCATAAATTTCATACCAAAATCCAAGATGGCTGAGTTGGGGATATTGACAAGTCGGATAACCTGTACTTAAAAAAAATCTTGATCGTGCTTACATAGCACACGTATGGCAAATGTCAAAAGCTACGACGGGGTGCCGACAACCGACCACCTTCCCCTACAACAGTTTATTGGCCTTCTACTGTGATCTATAATTTGTTGATGTGAGAAATAGGAAAGTGTTTTTTCCCATTTTAGCATAAGTATTTCTCTTCTTCTACAGGAGCTGCACTCTATGTCCGTCACATGTTCAGTCTCAACCAGTGGAAAAGATGAACTCAATTCAATGGAATCCTCATACCGCAGTGCTGTTTTGAACAAACCATATCGTTTGAAAAACAAAAGCTTTTGGCTATGTTTCCAATGCATTATATTCAACTGCAAATCGCGTAAAATTTGTACTGTTTGCGGTGAGATGAAAAGGATTGCAAATAAAAAGCAACGATATACGAAGTCTCAATAATCATACATTGCGTTCGTTTTGTTGAACATTTATACGAAAAAATGCGAATAGACGTTTTATTAGCTTCATAAGCAATATCACACTAGCAAAGTTATTGTTTTTAATGTGTGTTTCCAATATTACAAATATGTCCAAAATTACTGGCTGGCAGCAGGGTTGTAAATATTCGGCAGCATTGGATGAAGGTGAGGGTTTTCAAATTCATGTTTTGATTTTCTTCTTTGAAATTATCCTCACATTCCCGAAAAAGGAGAAGAGCAAGCAGACCTCACATCACCCACTGCGCCACGAATATGAAATTCACTACCGTAAATTGTACACATTACTCTAATACTAAACACTTGTGGCACAACTTGTACTATGGTACGAACACCTCTAGTGTGTCATTAGTATAACCACAGACAAACAGACGTAACAGCTTGAACAATTTCCGCAAAAATCCATTGCTCAACTTCTCTAACACCATCTTGCGAGCATGTTACACGAAACCATGTTTCTTATGAAGGCGCTGGAGCGAAATGTCAAACTCGAAGGATTATGACGCTAGCGCCTCTAGTTGTGAAAAGCGCAATCAACCAAATTTAAATTGATCGTTAAATTCATGGTCGATGGTAATTTCTCAAGTGTTACGTCTGTTTGTCTGTGGTATAACTTTCATCTACTCGCAGTGACAGAGTAAAATTGTATTGCCGTTTAATTTTTCAATGGCTCTACATTCCAACTGGAACTCGGTCTGCTTTGTATTCGATGAGCATTTCCTCAGTTTTAAATTGAAAGTTTTTCCACAGACAAACAGACGTAACACTAGAGAAATTACCATCGACTCTGACTTCAACGATCAATTTGAATTTGATTGATTGAGCGTTTCACAACTAGAGGCGCTAGCGTCGAAATCCTTCGAGTTTGACATTTCACTCCCGCGCCTTCTGGTGACAATCACCCTTATTCTTGTTTACGGACGAACGATACTTTCGAACGAATGCGATTCGTTCGAACGGTTTCACCATTTGATTTTGCTGGCGTAAACGGGAATGCGCTTCAACTTTCGTTCGAAAGCACGTTCGTACGTAAACAAGAATATGGGTGAATGTCATACGAAACATTGTTTCGTGTAACATGTTTACAAGATGGTATTAAAGGAGATGAGAGATGGATTTTTTAGAAAAATGTTCAAGGTTGGGTTGCAGAGTAAATCACGTAGAGTGTTCTCACTTTTATATACTATCTGCAATCCCTGTCGTCGAAGTGCAGACGACAGGGATTGCAGATAGTATATAAAAGAAAATAAGAAATAATTGCTTATACTGAAAGTAACATCACGTTTTCACAAATTTCTCGTGAAGGTCGTGAAGCCAGATTTGCTTTCATTCTCTCCGCTGGTCTCTATATAAACATCGTTTCTGGCATTCGCTCTTTTGCACTATCCCGAGCGCTCCCAGCTCAAATATTAGGATAATTATTAGCATATTCAAAAATAATAATTGAAAATATTGCGTAATATATTTAGGGGAAACCGCCAAATGTTGAACGGCTAATTTTGTCGTCTATTGTAGAACTCTCATAAGAAATGCACGTACGTTCAACAATAGGCGAAGAAATTAGCCGTTCAACATTTGGCAAATTACCCTAAATGATTTTCGTGGTAATGGCCTTTCTGGGTAGTGGGGTATTCGGGGTAGTGGTCATTCGGGGTAGTGACCTATCGGGGTACTGGCGTTCGGGGTAGTGACATTCGGGGCAGTGACATTTGGGTTAGTGTCATAGAACCGTTGTAAACGTACTCATATATTTTTAGAGCTTAATAAGCAACGTAACGGAACGGGTTTTTACAAAAATAACTGTTTTCATAGCAGTTTTCACACGAACTTTAAACTGAACGTGATTAGTCAAATTACTTCCAAATTAGCTAAAATTTTAGGAGGATTATTAAAATAGCAAATATGGTCGTTTAAGCATAGGGGAGCGGAAAAGTCAAAATTTCAATCACCCTAATGTTCACACCGGATGTGCGAAGTTCTCCAAATCATTCTAAAGTTTAGACGAATTGGTATACCAAGACAACTGGGCTCGATACAAAGCCAATAGCAAACCATGATGTCCATACAACCTCGGCCATGTGCATGATTTACGATCTAGATACATACACTCCCGGCCAAAAGTTTGGGTTCACCCTCGAAAAATATAGACAAAAGTTTTTGGCCGTATTTTTGCCGTCTTACATCGGATTTCGAGTATTGTTAGCTCAGTACATAGATAATGAGTGGATCTTGGATCGTAGGTGTTTGAACGATTTTTTAAAAATGTTTATCTACTAAAATATTACCATAAGACACACATTTTTCTTAAATTTCATAAATTCTAAATAAATTTCGGGTCAATTCAATTTTAGCCGAATTTTGCCTGAAGTACAGTTTTTGACCTTTTGTTTGGAAACTTATTTGTATTTTTCCTAATTTGTAATGTTTATTCAAATTGAGCATACGCATGATTTACCACCCACAGTTGCTACTCCGTTATGGCTAGGTTAGCTGTAATTACACAGAGAACCAACAGATGAAGTTTGGGACTAACATCATCTTCAATCTGTAAGAACTGGTGACCCAAAAATAAGCAATACCAGCCGTGTCCGAATGCAGGTCAATTAAGGAATAGGTAGGAAACTGTTGACGTGATGCTCGCTTTGATAGAAGCCGACGAGTCATCTGCACTTCCACGAGAAATCGCTGGGATGTTGGATATATGGGGCAGGGAGTGTGTGCAGGGTTCGTTTTGGTAAACGGTCTGCCGTGTATAGCGTGTAGTTAGATTTAAATAAAAAAAAAACGAAAAAACGCTAATAATTTTTATTTTTGACCGCACTACACAACTGGATGCGAACTAAATTTTCTCTTTCTGATCAATTTACTCACCCGCACAATGTAGAACAAAATTTCGATGACCAGCCAATTGTTTCGCTTTCCGCACAAAGCAGAAGTGAATTTCGATGACCGACTGATCGCTCTGCTTACTGGAGAAACACGACTGGACAAGAAATAAACTTTCACTTTCTGATTTATTTACTCACCCGCGCAAAGCAGAACAAAATTACGGCCGATCCGCTTACTGGAGAAACACGACTGGACAAGAGATAAACTATCACTCTCTCAATCAATACGCAAATTCCTTTATCAACAAACAAAAATCAACACGGCACATAATGAACGTTCACATCAGGGCTTTCGTACTGAATACCAGTACAGAGATTTTCATTTTTATTGAGAGAGGTAACTCGATATTTAAATTTTGCTCTCTCCCGCTTTCATAGAAAACATAAACAATGAAAGGAATTTCGCCAAATTTTCACGGATTTTTATTTCATGAAAGCGCGACAAACTATCGTAAACAAGCTGTTTCTTCTTCAATAATGTCACTTCTAACTCGAAAATCAGGAGCAATATAATCAGTTTATCGACTAGTCATCGTTATTTGCCCAGATCTATTGGGACTATTCAGAAATTTTGATTTCAAAACAAAGCAACATTCCCATCATGACTCTGTAATGTTTATTCGAATTGCTACATAAAGAATAACCTTCCTACTGCATAGCATAGCATAGTTACGTTGTACTTCGTGGACTGGACATTGGATTGATAAAAATCACAAAAGCATGAGGATTACTACTCCTGGTCACACCCATCTTCACCGTAACTTAGGAGGGGAAGGAAGTAGTACTTACTTAACGAGAGGCCCCCGACTCAGCGACACCCTCATAAGTACCACGGAATTGGATATTGGGGAAGGTATTCGTTGGGTCTGGATTTGCCTCTAGCCGACAATGTGACCGTAGTAGATCTTACTCCGTAACACACCAGGTAAAGGTGTCTCCCCAGTGTTAAGGGACCATAAATATTAACTTTCCTACTGTGCCCAAAAACTCACTCTAATGATGTTCGGGTCACATTAACTCGAATTTGACATAGCAATATCTCAGATATTTCTCGGCCAAATTCACATGTTAAGTTCCAGAACGGTGTGAAGGGTTTAGATCATCGTATTTGATCATTTTTAAATAAAAAATCATACGCATGGAATTAAAAAGCTTGTATGGATTTTTTATTCATTAAATAAAATAAAAAACAATGCTATACTCAATAACTACAATATGCACTATACAAATGCATTAACATGAAATCAAATTAATTATTTTTTATCCCAAAAGTATTTTTCAAAAATCTTGTAGATTGGATAGATGATTCGTTATGTCATAAACATGATCATTTTTTTCATTATATTCAATTTTTATGACCTGACCTGACCTGAACTATACGATCTGCTTCACTCACTTGTTCCACTGTATCTTATTAAGAATGTGAGGGAAGTTCTTCAAATTACTATTAGAAAGTAAATTAATATAAAACGAGCATAAAAAAGTGTCATCTTAATTAACGATTTAAAAATAAAACTATTTTCTCACCGACCCATAGTCAATAGAAACGCAGTGATGATGACGAAGGCGTGGATGATAACAATGATCGGTTTGGTGGCAACTGGCGAAACTGTGTTGACTTGAAAAGTGAACCGGCCACAGACATAAGTGTGGAGAATCAGGTACCTTTTCCATTACGAGTTATATACCTTCCTTTGCTCACACGACTTCCTCTGCGTCTCATTCATAGGCACAGCCAGCGTGATCGCAAAGTCCTCGACAAAACTCTCAGACCGAGCATCGTATGACGACTGCTCGCGCAACGGAGTAACTCTGAAGTGCGAAGCGCGAAAGAAACCACCGACAAACCCACAACCATCTTCCAGCCAGTTTGGACACCAACAAGAAATCAAATTCTTTCTCCTTATACTCATCTTCGATTGCGGTTCCGGACTGTCGGTGTTAATTTTAGCAGCGACTCGCATTCAGTCGTTACCTGGCGATCGTACTGGTAAGACGCGCCTGGATCTTCAAAGCCTGAAGCTCTCGTGAAAAATACTCTACTTGCTGGAGAGTACCTGCAAAGTTTGATCACCTGTTTGCTGTTATTATCCAGCCGCTCCTGTGTTTGTTATAATCTAGAAGTGATTATCTCTTTGTTCTTCGCCACATACGTATGTTGCGCCTCAGCACAGAACTCTGAGCTCAAGTTACAGATACCTACATATCTGCAAGTTTTTTTTTTGGTAAGCGTGGCGTGTGAAGCGTCTATAAGTGGCACAACCGCCAGGAAACGTGAGCTAATTATAGTAGCAGATTTATGACCCCAAGTAATTATCATTTCTCCCAATAATCCAATCGATAGCTCATTTTTCTGCAGAACGTTTGGCTAAGTGCAAAGGAAAAAAAGAACCAGTGTCTGTGAATTTCGCTCGAAGAAATTTGTGCATCGTGATTTGGATAAAATTTGAAACGTTTTCTGCTCAACAGTGTATCGTTTGGTGTTTCAAGACATAGACACTGGAGAAATCAGTCACTTAAAATCATTTCCATTGTTGGCTTGCTAATTAATGTGTTAAAATTGCTGCTTTCGAGTTTTGACCGGTTAAAACTACTGATCTGGAGTTGTCTTTGAAGAAAGCAGAAACAAAAGTGTTGTTTGTGTGACTAAATTGAAAGTTTTGCAAAACGCCGAAACAAGATGGAATACCGATGGATGAATCTAACTAAGGTATGTGGCTTTTTATATTTTCTAATTTATACATAAACTAAAGTGTGCATTATACTATTTTTTAAATCAAAATTGTTTTATTGGTTTATTTTATTAGACCTCAATTTTACATAAAGCGATATTCTGGTTCAAATTTCAATGATTACATTAATACTAAATTTTGTATTGATTTTTAACTATACTCAAAAAATAAAAAGAAAATTGTTTGGTTAATCTTTTTATAGTAGTATATGATCACACTGATTATCTGCATATATATCTTTTTCGTGCATTATACGAGGTAATAAAAAAAGCACTCGTGGTATCCAATTAGACTTGCGAGCAAAGACGTATAAATGCCAATCCACGATGGCGAGTTCGATTCTCGGTCCGGTATAGGGACAACCCTTCCCTCGTTATGTTATTTATATGAAAGTTTTCTAAAAGCCGTAACGCTCGAACAAATCTTCTTCCGCCCCCTGAAGGGCTATTTAATTTGTAAATGAGCACTTGGATGTTGTTGGGTGGAAAACATTATTGACTCCTTAGATATACTGTATCCATTGTGCTTGCTTTATTTTATTTGACTTACCTCTTAAAAGATAGCCCTGAATAAACAACTTTACACCCAATAATGGCTTGAGGCATCCTTCCATCCTCGGTTGCGCCCACGCTCGCCAATTCGTATGATTCGCCCTCGTAGCACGCTGAGCATCCTCGTAGCATCCTGAGTGGACACCATCTCTGCAGGGTTCCTGTCTGGCATTCTTGCAACATGCTCTGCCCATTGTACCCTTCTAGCATTAGTTTCCAAACACTATCAGGGTTCGCTGTAGAGTTGGGCGTCCTTGTGGTTCATTTTTCGTCGTCATACAGCGTTCTCTTGCACACTGTCAAAGATGGTCCTAAGCACGTGTTTTGCAAGTCCTCCCCAAGCTTTCATGGGCAGTATATATGGGTATATACATAGGTTGTCAAAATACTAAGCTGAATTATCAGCTGGGGATTTTTAAGGTCTCGATGGCATAGGGAAACAACACCAATAGTGGAGGTATTAATACATGCACAGAAACATATTTTAAAAGTCAAAAGTGAAATATGCGCTTTTAATACGCTTCAATTCTGATAGATAAAAAAAATCTAAATATATATAAAAGTGAATTAGTTTGGGTTCGTAGCCGCATAACTTCAGAATGGCTGGATGAATTTTCTTAATTCGTTCAGCAATCTCCAACAGATTTATCGATATTTTTCTCATATGAAAATAACATTTAAATTAAGAAATCTTTAAAAAAAATTAAATAACGATTAATATAGAAGTTTGTATATGGAGTTCCGATAATACACATTCTCAACCAAAATTGGGCGAAATGAAATTTGTCGATATGGCTAGTTTGCTAACAAAAATTGGAATGTCATCACATTCAACTTCAATGGCTTCCAAAAATTGATTTTACTAATAATAGGCACATACACTTTTATTTAGTGAAGGTAAAAGCAAACTATGGATCCCGTAGCGGCGCTATCCATTCATTTCTTTTGTGACTATTGCATTTTATTACTACCGAGGAAAGTGGCAAACCATACACCAGTTTCTGCTCTTGGTTAAAACCTTGTCTGACGAGTGGCCGCTATGATCAATACACAGCAATCAACAACATATCCCTTCACCATGTCAATCCACTGTTTTCCGGTTCGGTAGCCCACCTCCAGTTTCTCAAGTTCACGGCAAACTGAAACAAGAGAGTCAGTTTTTCTGCGGTGTCTCTTGCGCTCCACGTTGTTTTTTTTTTCGTGAGCACTAGAATCTCTTCACAGGAAGCTTGATTTATACTTGAAGGCAGAATATAAAGTACCGTACAGTAATAACCAATAGCATAATCTGGCATGCAGTTTTTGAAGGTTGCAAGGAAAATTCCTCTCAGCGCCTTCATAATACCGAATACTTCTTAAATTACACTTTAAGAAATTGGTACCATACCTCACATAGTTTAAAAGGTTGTTCACATGCACCGAACGGCATATCTTAAAAAGACCTTTTCAAGATTTTGAAAAAAAAAACATGTGATTCAACGGGTCAGCTCAAAATCTCATATCTTATGATAAGATAAGATGGGTCTGCAGTTAGCCTTGCGAACAAAGGCGTAGGATTTCCAATCCGTCCGGAGAGGGCGAGTTTGATTCTCGGTCCGGCCTAGGATGTCCTCTGGTAGGAAACATTCTCGACTTCTTGGGCATAGTGTATCCATTGTACTTGTCACACAAGATACATACTCATGTAAAAAAAAGATTTGTTAGAAGTCTGAAAATACACGAAAAATACAAAATCAAGCCACCTAAAAATTTCGTCCGAATCAGCTGAAAATTTGACAAAAGCCTCAACTCTTCTAATCTTGATGTTGTTAGCTTTGTTAGCAACTTACCTCAGAATATTTGACCCAATAACATTTAAATTGATTAAACTTCCAAGGGAAATTTTCTTATTATTTATGAGAAATTCTATCGAATTTCCACGAAAACTCAATAAAATTATTTATGGAATTTTGAATATGGACCTTCCATGGTTGGATAAAAAGATGCGCGACTACAATGCAAGACCATGCTGAAGGTGGCTGGGTTCGATTCCCGGTCCGGTGCAGTGTTGGTAAAATCACTCATAAATCTTAATCAACGAGCGCTCCCGTGCGAACGAAATCGTCTGCGATTTTAAAGGAATGCATCACGCTTGAATTTTTCATGCTAAAACGCATCATTTCACTTATTTGTTAAAAAACGCATTTGAAATCAATTTGGGGGCAATTTATTGCTTATACCTAAAAGAGTGTCTAATATTTTATGCGACAAGCGTCAATTCACTGTTTTTAACGAAGGAGAACAAAAGAAAACCATGAGTTTTTAGATGCTGAGTCGGGTACATTTCAACTCACGCTTGATTTGAATCATCCATGAGTTTTGAGATTTTGAGTTTTTACCAACACTGGTCCGGTGTTTTTAATTTGGTACAAAATCTTTCGAATACCATGTATCAAAAGTCGATGTTTTTTTTCATTTCATCCATTATTTATGTAAGAGAAGCGGAAGACTAACAGAGAGAAGTTTGGAAATGTCAACGTCAATGGAAATATGACTTTGATATCGAAAATGACAGAAAAGTGAATGATAATGCTTAAAATCAACAGTTTTATACCATTACAACCTTTGAACATAATTTATATGGCGTTTGCTGTTCAATATGCATTAATTTTGGGTCAAAAAACTCTAACTCAAACATTCACGTATATTACTTAATATCCACTTTACAAACCAGCAACACGGACAAACTAACAACATGCTGCCCTACGAAAAACGCGCCGCCGCCAATCGGAAGTAATCGATTGTCATTTTCAACCAATCAGCAACCGGTACGATTGTGACAGAAAATCGGTACGATTTTTAATGACTACTTGACACATCCTATAAATCATGTCAACAGATGGATAAGTTTATGTCTAAACATTGATAACTGATACTTATTTAACCAAAAACACCATCGAAAACCTACTACTTCTCAAAATGCGCGGCAGGCGATCATTGTCCTATTCTGTTGCAGTTTACGACAAACGCTTATTGCGAGTTGAGTTTGTCCCAACATTTATAAGAGAGGACAATGTTGTTGTCATTGGCAATGTTGTTATTTTACATTCCTTGATAATGATATGATGGTTATACACTACTTTACTAAGTTAAAATTTTGATTGAATTTAATTTACTTTATTAGAAAGAAATGTGTTTTTCGTCGCATAATTTTACAATTTGAAAGCTTCACCAGTTACTCAGGAAGCTATTCTTTGGAACAATATGAATAAGATCGAACCGAGAGCTACACATTAAAAAGATGAGAAAATTATTTAAACTCTTCTAGTGAAATGTCTTCAACTATCTAAGACGAGTTGATTAAAAAGATGTCGGCTATACTGTAAGATACTATACTTTTTATTGCTTTTTTTAACGTTATGCTCTAAAAAGGAAGAACCACACTAGACTGGCATGAAATTTCCTTTAGCACTGTCAAAAACTAACGAAAGTATTGCATTCAAGAAAAAAAAAATACTAGTGTTTTGCAACTACGAAAAGAAACAAATCATTCTAATTAGGTGCTAATTACAATACGTTATTGATTAAAGGCGGGTAACACTAACTACATGGCCACGAAGCGCACAATTTCAGTGTGCCTTTTGATAAGAGCATTTTCGCATTTAATATATCTATTTCAAAGGTTCGTAACAAATTACCAGTTGCTTCGATATAAAATAGACTTCCGGTTGTCAGGAAATAACATTTGTTATCCTGATTTTTTTAAGTTAAACCAAAACCGTGAAAAAATCGAATTTCAGTGACCACTCTGTACCTTACATCACTGGAAAAATGAATATCTATATCTTCTTCTTCTTCTTATATATAAAAATGAAATGGTCTGTGTTCGTATCCGCATAACTCAAAAACGGCTGGATGGATTTCTTTCATTTCTTCAGCAGTTACATTCGTTATAGTTTCCGACGGGTTTATATGATATTTCCTCAATTAAAAATCATTAGTAAAGTTGAGAAAATCGTGAAAAACTAAAATTAAGATTCGTATGGGAATTCCGCATGGGCGGTTCGCAACGTGCATTTTCGCCTACTATGCAGGACAACGTCTGCCGGGTCGACTAGTACCTAATAAAAATGAGATGTTATGTGTTCGTATCCGCATAAGCTCGAAAACGGCTAGATGGATTTTCTTCATTCCTTCAGCAGATATGTTTGTTATCGTTTCCGACGGGTTTATATTATATGTTTTACGGGATAATCACGAGTAGAGTTGAGTAAATCGTTTAAGATTAGTATGGGAATCCTGCATGGGCAGTTCACAACGCGCATTTTCGCCTACTATGCAGGACAACGTCTGCCGGGTCTACTAGTTGCTAAATAGATTTCTTATGTATAGCCATAAAGTTGTTTAATGTTGTTTACAATTTTGAGTTTATAAATGGATACATAGGAAGTCATAAAAAACGATAAATATAGTTATAATCGACGTTGTATAAAGGATCTATTCACTTCGTATGAAATCATATAAACAAGATAATGTATCCCGCATGTACGTATATGGCCTCCAAATTTGTACGTATAGGTGGAATCATGCTTTTTTGTGATCCTTCTTTTGACCGTATAAATAACTGGATTACAAATGAGAATTCTTGGCTGGTACTCAACTGAGAATTTGTCCTTCGCAACCTTCGCAACTCAAAAAAGAGTTCCTATCCGTGGACTTCCGAATTTTTATGGTGGGAATCCACACACTACTGGATCTAGTTAGGCCAATAAATTTTAAATCTGAAGTTTTTCGGTTGTTGATCCAATCGCTATCTGACGTTGGCCAATCAATAGAACCCCTACTTTGAAGAGTATTGGATGATTTTCGGAATCGCTATTAGACCTACTCGGATGAATGAAAATCCAACTCTATGTAGAGTGGCTTGCTTGTAACTACTGGGCTTTCAATGAAATTTGGAGTAAGTCGGTCAATGATCGAAATAACGATAGGACCTAAGCGGCTCAAGAAAATTTCAAATCGGTTTATTCAGATCAAAATATAGCCATTTGTGGAGTGGGTTTATCGGTAGTTTGGATGCACTGGTTGGGTTTGGTCAATAACATCCAACTTTTTGAAGTAGGACATAGTCGATTAGTTCTTGTAACACTTTCAAAGTTTTTTTTAACTCGTATATACCCAAGAAGATATGACAAATTCAAATTATTACTAGGGGAAGTGCACCGGTTTTGGCCAAATTAGGCACCTTCGAAAATACATATTTTTTCAAAATAATCGATCAGTTGGAAGCAGCGTTGAACGGTGGAGGATATGTCTTTTGTTGGAACTAATAAAACCCTCGCGAACTGCTTTATTTTCGGAGTTATTCGCCAAATTAGGAACATGACCAAAACCGGTACAGTTCGCCTATTCACCTAATATTCTTCGGTTTGTTTTTTTCATCGGAAATGTCATTGGATTCTTTGCAATGCAAAGGATGTTGTTGTCAAATTTGAGCATAATTAGTTATAGAAAACCCCCTGACAATAATAGAACAAAACCTGCCAAAGCCGTCATTTCCCCTAGTGAATTTGTGAAAAAAAGAATGTATTCTTTGGTTCTGAAGGATGCTTACTGACCGGAAAAGGGGCAAAAAAACAAACCAATTCATTTGACGTGTTGATGTAAAAATATAGGGAGTGAGTGCTAGTAGTGGACCCCGTGCGTATAATGGACCCCCTCAACAAAAACCGAGAGTTTACCCTTGAATCTACAATTTCCTGCAAACTTCCATAGGATGAAGTTGCTTCACTTATCAGGGTAGTAATTCCATACAATTGTTTTGCACTGGGAGACTGAAATTTAGTTATATTAACTAATTTATGAATGTAAACGCGCTAGAGGGTCCATTACTAGCACAGAAGGGGGGGTCCATAATAGGCAACAGGAACATGTGGAAATGGAACATGTAAATCAAATGGGGGGGACCATAATACGTATGTAAACAAACTCGATGTTGCGTATTATGGACCCGGGGGTGGCCATAATAGGCAACCTGGCTACATAATTTTAAAATACATATTTTAGTAGTAAAAATGAATGTTTTACCATGTGTTATGTACGAAACGCGATGCTGATACCTGTTGCTTGTCATCTAGTGCTGCAGAATGACAATTTGACATGAGTCTTACTCTAGCGAAGCGATTGAAGTAAGTTTCCGTCGTTAAGGGGTCCATTACTAGCACTCACTCCCTAATATACTTTTTTCGTGCTCCAAATTTCTAAAAATATTGTAGAAATCTTTATTTCGGTGCCCCATTTAGGCCTGGCGCCAACCAGGCCAACCGCACACTACGGCGTTGACCATACTCTCTCTCTTCTTAACCACGTGCTTTCTGTTGTAGCCCACAGTATCGAAGTGTGTTTGTTTACCAGTCGATGATTGCTGCAATGGTTCATATTGATATTCGGTCTATTCGGTCTGAGTGTACTGACGCTCAGCGGGTACTCTTCAACAGTTTTAGTTTAGGTCATCGACTTTCGTCTTACTTTTACTATGTGGAAAACAACAAACAATACTGTGGGCTGTATTGAGATGGACCGTATCGATCACATTACTGCTAGGGTAACTTAACACTAGGATTGATTCGCTAAAAAAACTTACGCGGATACATTCGTGCAGAAAATCGTTGTAACTAAATTTTCAAATGGCTATATCTCAGTGGTTTTTCAACCGATTTTCTCAGTTTTTTCACCAACCTCTTAGCCATCTCTTCTAGTTTCTGGACATTGCAAAATATTGTATCTAGGGGTGTTCAATTTTTCACTAGAGCTGTGGGAGTAAAGCAACGGATTTAGAAAAATGCGATTTTGGAGATATACTTATATTTCATTACCAAAAATGATATCTATTGATATAGTGATGATGGAAATGATAGAATAACAAATAAAAGACATCACCTGGAACATAAGAACACATTTTGAGCATCCCTACTATGCATACGATGATAATTCGGTACCTTAAAGAACCACTTTATACTACAGGATGTATGAAGCTGCAGAAAATGTATTCAAGCATGTTGTCTACTGTGAACTTGTTAAAATAAATATAAACTAGATACGAAACATGTGTGATAATAAATTATGATGTTCTAGGATCTCCGAACTGTACTGGAATTTGAATCAAATGGTCTACCGAAACAACCAAGGCTTCCATGATGCCCCCAGCCGCAGTATCAACCCAATTATGTCTTCCGAATATTTGTCTTTCACTTGCGTCTCAAATCCAAACATATGAGATGTTGTAAGATCTCCAAATTATCCTGGAGTTTGAATCAAATGGTCTACCGAATCAACCAAGGCATCCATGATGTCCCATACCGCGGTATCAACCCAATTATGTCCTCCGAGTACAGTCCCTTCCCGATTTTGGCAACACGACCGGATTTTAATGTTGCCAAAATGGGGATGTTGCTAAAAACGGGAAAAAATTTCATACAAAAGGGGCCATCCAGAAACCACGTGGTCATATTTTTGAAGATTTTCAACCCCCCCTCCCCCCATGTGGCTTATCGTGGTCATTTGGCAGCCCCCCCCCCCTATGACCACGTGGTTTTCTCAAGTACAAAAATTAAAAAAAAACCTTATGTAACTAAAACATATGGTTAATCCGATCAATTTTTAAGATGGACAAACATTTTGATGTATCCGTATATCGCTAAGCATCCAGGCAGGTCCATTGAGCCGATGCGATTTCATTTATTACTTTCACAAGCTACAACAGACCTTCCATGAGTCGATGTTCTAAGATACGATAAATACGACTGAAATAAAAACTCAGCCTAAAAAATTTTAAAAATTTTCCATAACAATTAGGAAATTTCCAATAAAAAAATTATGGTATGAGCAATAAAAAAATATTAAATTTTCTACAAATAATGCAAACTTTCCATAAACAATTAAGAATTTTCCACAAAACAAAAATAAATTAACACAGCAAAAATTGCAAATATAAAAGAAGAATTTTTCATAAAGAAATCAAAATCTTCCACGGAAAAAATACAAACATTCCATAAATAAATCAATATTAGAAATAAATAATTATTGCTAATATTGATTTATTCATGAAAATTTTGTTTTTTTTTGGAACATTTTAATTTCTTTATGGAAAAAATTACAATTTTTGTTTTTACAAGTGCTAATTTATTATTGTTTTGTGGAAAATTTTCAACTATTTAAGGAAATTTTGCATTATTTTTAGTAATTCTATATTTATTTAATACTCATACCCTGATTTCTTTATTGGCAATTTCCTATTTTATTATGGAAAATCTCTATTTTTTTCTCTATTAAAGAGATTTTCAATCCAGAGCTGGTTCATCTCTCAAAATTTCTAATTCTTCATTGAAATTTTATTTTGATATCGACTCGTGGAAGCCAATGATGCCATACTAAAAATATTTTTTCGGTCCCTCAGATGGTTCTTTCGAATAATTTTCCAAGGAACTTCTATTCCACATCTCGAATATGCTTCAGTCAGTGGTCCTTTTATAAGCGACTCATAGAGAAATGAATGTATTATAGACCAATTATTATTTTGGAGTTTGGATCATTTGATTTATCCAATTAACCAACTTATGAATAATGTATGATATAATATCCCAGTAGGTCCATTGGGTTGATATGACTTCAATTATTATTTATACAAGCTACTACAGACTTTTTAGGTTATACAAAACGTCATGGAAGTTGTAATGTTTGCAACTTGATGTTGACTCAAGATAATGTTGGGCACTTTGTCTCTTGGATCTCATGTTAATGGAAATTAGGATCATATGATTATTTCATCGGATTGGGTATATACTGACGATGAGAACAAAAAATCTACCAGTATCGTGAGCTGAACTTGAGAGCATTTTGAAGTACCTTGAGCATCTCGTATTCCTGAATATTAATTACTGGCTTAACGTTCAGGATGACCCATCTTATCTGAGTGTTCAGAATGATTCAAACATTTCAACTTCATTTGTATGCTCTTAGAATCGAAATCTTCCCAAGGTTTCGGATATCTGAGTTTTCAGGGTCAGTCAAATTTAAGCTCCCATATTTTTTTCTGCCAGCCAAGCCAATATCTAGATGAACAATTTTACTTAAGAAAATGGTGGCCTAGCTCTCTTTTGTGATTTTATAAACAATCTAAAACGCTGGGCATATATGACCCATCCGTCCTGAAAGGGTTGAGATTTGTTTTGGAATTCAATTTTAATCGTTATTATAACACAATTTTTTAACTTAGATTGTTTTAGGAATTGGAGTGTTTTTTTCTGGAACACTGCCACTTTTTTTCATATCGCAGGAATCTCCTTAATTAAAAGACCCTTTTATGAATTTAAAAAGCTTTTTATATAGAATTTCATGTTGATTTTTTAAATGCAAGCTTCTCTATGTCATAACCTTTTTCATACGCACTACTAGAATTTTGTGAATTTAGAACATTTAGGTGCATTATTAAAATTTTCGATCAATTATCCTACTTATTCAATATCATAAAAACTAGGCTTCTTAAGCCTAAATTATTGCCTATATTTATTGCTTGGATTAATTTTAAATTCCAAGATCTTCTCAATTTTCAAGAATAATTATTCTGGAGTTGCAAGGGAAACCCTTCGGAATATTGACAAGAAATTCTCCGGAGTCTCCACGCAATTTTTATTAGAATTTCAACGACATTCTTTTCTGAAATTCTGTGGAAGAGTTCCGAAAACGTTCGGTAGAAATTTTGAAGAACTATAAGAATCCGTAGAAGGATCTGAAATGCATATTTACGATGAAAATTCCAATAAACATCAAATTCCGAAGAATTTCCAGTATAAATTAGAAAAAAAAATCCAGCTTACTTTTTTACAGAATCTCTAAAGATTTTTTTTAAAATCCTGGCAACTTTAATGAAACTTCAAAGGAAATTCTTCAAAACTTCCAATGGAAGTTTTTTCGTTTTCCAAAAGAAATTCTTAGACATTTACAGCAGTTTTTTTTAATTTCCAAAAGAAATTATTCGAAATATGCCAAAATATTTCCCATGGGAATTCCAAAGATTTTCCAGTAGAAAATCGAAAACAAGTTCATCTGAAACACCAATAATGAATTTCCCGAGGAAATTCCGATGTTTTAACAAGTGGATATAACGAAAAAAAATGTACTTTTGTAGTACTTGTAAAGGTTGTACTTTTGAAGCATTTCCAGTAGGAATTCCTTAAAAAATTAAATCAAGATTTGAAAGATTTTCTGATGTGAAAATTCCTTAAAATTATTAACCATTTCCTGTGCATCTTTGCATGGTAAAGATTTAAAGCAATGTTTAGCTGAACCTACAAATAAATCAAAATGAATGAATTCCCGATAAAATTTTGGAAGAATTTATGGTGCAAATTGAAAAAAAACATGAACCTTGCGAATTCTAAAGATTTATTCTTTGAAAATCCAAAGAATTTTTTGAAGATAATCCATAGACTCTTCCGTGGAAATTCTAAATAATGCCTCGAATAAAAAAATACTTGGAAAATTAAAAAAAATGTGATAGAATTCACAAAGAGCGTAAAAAAGTATTCCGAAGAATTTTCATTTCAAAATTCCAAATCTGAAAAAAATCCAAAAACAAAAAAACAACGGAAATATCAAAGTGTTTCATGTGGCATTGGCTGTTTAATATCTTTCGGAAATTCAGGAGATTTTTTCTTGAAAAATTTAGAAGTCTTCTTCTTCTTCTTCTATGGCTCCATATTCCAACTGGAAGTTGGTCTGCTTTTCAACTTAGTATATTCTATTAGCATCTCCTCAGTTATAAATTGAAAGCTTTTATATGCCAGCCATAGCACGATTATATATCTTGTGTAGCATGTACGATGGATACACTATACCTAGGGTGTCGAGAATGTTTCCCACCCGAAAACATCCTAGACAGGAACGAGAATCGAACTCGCCATCTCCAGATGGGCAATCCTACGCCTTTGCTCGCAAGGCTAACTTGAGACTGAACATGTCGAAGTGTACTCCTTAAAATGTTCGAAAAACTTCTTTTGGAAATGAAGAAGAATTTCTGGTGAAGATTCGAAAGAACTTGTCGAAGAAATTCATTAGAATGTAAAAAAAGTGAATATGAACATTTTTTTCCATCGAAAATTATACGTATTTCTCACGGGACTGTTTTGAATTTTCAGACAGAATTCACATGGAATTTTTTTCGGTGTTTTAGAGAAAATTTTTCGAAATTTACACTGGAGATGTTTTGTTTTTTTTTTTTTTCATTAACAATTTGTAGCAAAATTTTCAAGGCTAAGGCTTCTTCTTCTTCTTATTGGCATTACATCCCCACACTGGGACAGAGCCGCCTCGCAGCTTAGTGTTCATTAAACACTTCCACAGTTATTAACTGCGAGCTTTCTAAGCCATGTTACCATTTTTGCATTCGTATATCATGAGGCTAACACGATGATACTTTTATGCCCAGGGAAGTCGAGACAATTCCCACCGATTCCCAATTCCCATCCGAAAATTGCCTAGACCGGCACCGGGAATCGAACCCAGCCACCCTCAGCATGGTCTTGCTTTGTAGCCGCGCGTCTTACCTCACGGCTAAGGAGGGCCCCAAGGCTAAGGCTAAGATGGTAAAATAACGCAGATATGCATCGGCGCTACGACTGACGCTGCGTTACCGGTTTTTCTCGATGCACACCTGCGTCTTTTTAACGCTGAGTTGAAAAGACGCTACGTGGACATCGGCCCAAAGATGCGCTTTGCGTTTATTGATTAAATCATTAAATTTAATTTGTATTTTTTACACGCTATTGTTATTCACCCAAAAATCTTCGTGTAAAAAAAACCACGTGGTTCGAGAGCAACACCCCCCCTCCCCCCATGTGGCTTATCGTGGTCATTTTCCAAACCCCCCCTCCCCCCATATATGACCACGTGGTTTCTGGACGGCCCCAAATTTCAATTTTTTTTGTTTGCATGATTGAGGCTAAATACTTAGAATATGTACTACAAAGTATGTAGAGTGTATTTAAGTGATGCAAATGCACCATAATTGACAATTTTGCGATATTATTCATAACTCGGAGATTATAGTTCAAACAAAATTGAAACAAACTCAAGAGTGGTAATCAAACGATATAGTAACTAATTAGCCAATTTCATAATACAAATTTAATAATAAATAATATTTAAAATTAACACAAGCGTCGGCCACGTCCTTACAAAAAATTGTGGTTATAAAAATAACGTTTCTATTGTAGTCCATTGAAGTGCTGCCTTCAATCTGACATCTCATATAAATTTTAGTCCACCAAAAATGTTTTTTTCATCATAATTCACTATGTTAATCAAATAGCGATCCGACTGATACAAGATGACTAAATGTGCTACAAATTTCGAATTCTTATACAATGGTGGTCGGTGTGATTAAGAGTAAAGTTCTGTGCACAATTTTCGCTGACATTATGGATAAAATGAACGCAAGGCATAAGACATTCCATTGTTTTAGAAAATGGTAACGGAAATCTGCATTCTGCACATTAGTCAAACGTATCCAATGTAGTGTGAGTATGGGTTAACCACACTCGACTCACTCAAACCAAATCCCTTTGCACTAGTCGGTTTCCTATAGCACTCAAGCCAGGAATATTTCAGGCGGCAATAATTGATCCATGAGCACAATGTGTAGTAGGCTCAAGAGAGACAACCGCCACTCACCACGAGCTTGTATCAATGGCGACAAAACCAAGGTGATTGAAGAATTCATGTACTTGGGCTCACTTGACCTCCGATAACGATACCAGCAGACAAATTCGGAGACGCAACGTGGCAGAAAAGCTTACGTACTTTGGACTCCACAAAAACACTCCGATCGAATAAAGTTCGCCGCCGTACCGAACAGAGTCCCTCATTAAACCGGTGAAGGTAGTCCTCCTTGGACAATACTTGTGGAGGACCAACGCGCACTTGGAGTAAAAATGGTTCTCTACAACGATCCGACAGGCACAATAAGGCGAGGTGTGGAGCGATCAAGGTGGATTGATCAGGTGGATGACGATTTACGGACCTTACGTAGACTGCGTGATTGGTGACGTACAGCAGTGGACGGAGACGACTGTTATGCACCGCAGAGGCCACTCCGGCCTTAGGCTGAATAAATATTAATAAATTTGACGCATCACTCGCCTATTGAAGCAGCTAGAATTACACCAGGTATCTCATGGGAACTTCGCAGGAGGTACTCCACTTCTGATACTTCGCCATCACAAATAGAACACTCGAGAGCAGGCATTGGAAGTGTGAGTGAGCATTGAGCATTGATCTATTCCAATCGTAGCATCCATAGCCAATGAGTGAACTGCCTCGCTCAGATGGATGCCAAACAACGAGTAGGGGCGATAAACAATGAACAACGCCGTCTAACAAGCCGTGGTGAGGTATCCATGTAAGCTACGAATTTTGCATTCGTTTGCTCTAGAACATCATGCGTTCTGCTTTATTCGCTCTTCTTACAAGGTGATAAGATAGTCGAGAGAAAGTATCAACGCCTCCCATTCAGTGTGCTAGAGTTCCAGACTCATAGAGGTCTTCATTTTTAGAATGCTTGAATGGCTTCTATCAGCGCACCGTAACAACGCTTATTGTTTTGTTATCAAGTGATACGCTTCACTCAATAGGCTTCCATTGGAGAGCGTTGAAGATCATTAAACGGTGAATCATCGAACCACCAATTTCAAAGATGTTAGGACACTCTTAACTTGCCCGCGCAGAGCATCAAGATGGTTTAGATCAACCCGATTTTTTTCTCATGATCTGATTTTTTCAATGCCTTCTCGAGAGCCTTACGGTTACATGTTACCAAACTTTTACCATTACTGTTGAACTGTTGGCAAACATGCTGAATTCAAAAGGCTCGTTATGCAATTGACACATCATGAAACTGGAAAAGCGAACAGTGTTCTGATATTAATCGCTAGACAAATTCGCGTCAATAAAATTGTTGCTTACTAGCTATACGGGGATGCAGCAGGAAGACGGAAAATGATTAAATGACAGTTTCGCGACTGGTATCAGAAAAGAGGCACATAATGACCAAAACTACTTGATGGCTATATAGCGCATTTAGAAAATCGAATGTGCTAATCACTAGCAATTAAACCTACTTGAATTGCTTGCTCCTGGATCACTCATGCAGCATCGGTTGCATTATGATGTAAACAGCCGGGTTCGCTTAATAGGTGTTGTACTATGTACAGTCAGCTTTTCGACGACAAAATTAGTTAGAATACCGAAAAATACGACATCCTACGGTGGGCTGGTTAGATTGGGGTAGTGTGAATAGGGACATGGAAAACGTGAATAAAAAGAACAGAAAAGTTTCAATAGAAATTGTTTGCAATGAGCGGTGATATGAGTGGTGGTTCATTATTTCAGTGAAAGTGCCCACTATTCGTACAGAGCCCATAATACGCATATAAACCTTAATGACATTCACTTTTGGTTTTGTTTATCCTGTTACATATTAATAAAAAGGTTTTAGCTCTAAAAAGAAATAAAAAAATATTTTCGAGGTTGTTGCCAAAATCGGGAAGAAAATGTTGCCAAAAACGGGTGTTGCCAAAATCGGGGGTAGACAAAAACGGGTGTTGCCAAAATCGGGATGGGACTGTATTTATCTTTCTCTTGCGTCTCAAATCCAGGCATTTGAGATGTTGTAAGATCTCCAAATTGTCCTGAAGTTTGAGTAAAATGGTCTATCGAATCAACCAAGGCTTTCATGATGCCCCCAGCCGCGGTATCAACCCAATTATGTCCTCCGAGTATTTATCTTTCACTTGCGTCTCAAATCCAGGCATTTGAGATGTTGTAAGATCTCCAAATTGTCTTGGAGTTTGAGTAAATGTGTCTATCGAATCAACCAAGGCATCGGTGATGTCCCCAGCCGCGGTATCAACCCAATTATGTCCTCCGAGTATTTATCGTTCACTTGCGCCTCAAATCCAGGCGTTTGAGTTATTGTAAGATCTCCAAATTGTCCTGGAGTTTGAGTAAAATGGTCTATCGAATCAACTAAGGCTTCCATGATGTCCTCTGCCGTAGTATAAACCCTACTATGTCCAACCAAGGCTTCCATGCTGTTTCTAGTAGCGGTATCAACCCAATAATGTTCTCCGAGTCTTCAAGTTCCACTTACGTCACAAATCCAGGCATATGAGATGTTGAAAGATATCCAAATTGTCTTGGAGTTTGAAACAAATGGCCTACCGAATCAACGAATGCTCCCAGCCGCAGTTTCAACACAATTATTTCCTTCGAATATTTATCTTTCACTCGCGTCACAAATCCAGACATATCATATGTTGGAAGATCTCTAAATTATTCTGGAGCTTAAATGAAATGGTCTACCGAATCAACCAAGGCTTCCATGAAGTCCCTAGCCACGGTATCAACTCAATTACGTCCTCCGAGTATTTGACTTTCTCGTGCGTCACAAATCCAGGCATATGAGATGTTGTAAAATCTTCAAATTGTCCTGGAGTTTGAATCAAGTGGCCTACCGAATCAACCAAGGCTGCCATGATGTCTTCAGCCACGATATCAACGCAATTTAGTGGACATAATTGTTTTTAAATTACTTTGCAAATGAACCACGACTTGCAAATCAACCCTACCTTGAAATATGTCTCCAGCAGATGTTTTTATCCAATCTTCCGAGCCCATGCACATGTTTGGTATTTAAAAATGCAATGTTATTAGTCCCCCAAATCGCGCTGGATGTGGATCAAGTAGTCTGTCAACCAAATCAACCTCACCTGGAACTATGTCTCCAGCGAAGGTATGTATCTAATCATGTCTTCCTAAATGCTAAATGCACACATTTAGTCGAATCAAGTACGAGACACTAAAGAAGGCCTCACGTATCTGGTAAGTTACAATTACAAATTGTCTTATGACAAGTGATTACCCAAATCATGCAGCTAGGGATGACAGTGTACTGGAGTGTGAGATTTCTGCTACCGTGACTGGTTCTACGTAGTACTTAACGTACTCCTCCCAAAACAACGTGCTTTACGATGCCTCTTTGAAATGTTTTCGATTCCCTCATTTTCTCGATTCAAAGAGAAAAAACCGAAATAAACCAGGTACAGTCAAACCTCCATGAGTCGATATTGAAGGAACCATCAACTCATCGACGAATATCGAGATGTGGAACAGGGAATCTTTTGAAAGCTTTTTGAAGCACAGTAACCCAGAAAATATTTTTTTAACATGTCATAATTTGCTTCCATGAGTCGATATCGAGTCATAGAACATTGACTCATGGAGGTTTGACTGTAGTAAGTGATCTCTCCTTTCTTTCGTTTAACCAAGACATTAACCTTTTTGGATTGTTTCACCATTCTCTTCAAAACTTTTGAAAGCAATGACCGTCGACTAGAGTGTGCCAATTACAGAGGGATCACCCTTCTGAACTCGGCGTACAAAATTCTTTCGCGTATTCTGATTAACAGACTGACACCGCTAGAAGAGTCCTTCATCAGCGAATACCAGGCAGGTTTTCGTGAGGGTCGAACCACGACGGATCAGATGTTCAGCCTGCGGATGATCATTGATGAATTCCGGGAGTACAACTTGCAGACTTACCAAAGTTCTTGTAGGTGTATCGGGTAGCCACCCCCTCCACCTATTTTTTGGCGATAATGTACATCAATATGCTTACCTATACGTTCCATTCTAGTGTCTTCTTCCGTTTACCTCGAGGACACCATTACTAGGACCTGATTGTATCAATTTGATCAATGATGATCGGATTTAACGAGACGTACCCGAAATTAGACTTCGACTGACAAAGTGATGTTCTTAAAATTGAGGTTTTTAGGGTAAAGTTTCATTAAGACAAACATACACGGTCGGATGATTATTATAATAATAATAAACAATAAACATCATAAGTAAAGTACAACATCTCAAATGCCTGGATTTGTAATGCAAGTAAAAGACAAATACTCGGTCATAATTGGGTTGGTAGTGCGGCTAGGGACATCATGAATACTTTGGTCGATTCGGTAGACCATTTGATTCAAACTCAAGGACAATTTGGAGATCTTACAACATTTCAATTGCCTGAAACTGCGACACAAGTGAAAGACAAATATTCAGAGGACATAATTAGGTTGATGCCGCGGCTGGGGACTTCATGGAAGCCTTGGTTGGCTCGTTAGACTATTTGATTCAAACTTCAAGACAATTTGGAGATTTTACAACATCTCATATGCCTAGATTTAAGACGCAGGAAAAAAACAAATATCCGGAGTACATAATTGGGGTGATACCGCAGCTGAGGACATCATGAAAGCCTTGGTTGATTCGATAGACAATTTTGCTCGAACTCCAAGGCAATTTGGTGATCTTACAATACCTCAAATGCCTGGATTTTGGACGCAAGTAAAAGATAAATACTCAGAGGACATGATTGGGTTGATAACGTGGCTAGGGGCATCATGAAAGCTTTCGTTGATTCGATAGACCATTTTACTCATACTCCAGAAACATTTGGAGATCTTTCAACATCGCCTATGCCTGGATTTTAGACGAAGGAGAAAGACAATTACTCGGAGGACATAATAGGGTTTATACTGCGACTAAGGACATAATGGAAGCCTTGGTTTATTCGATAGACCATTTTGCTCAAACTCCAGGGCAGTTTGGAGATCTTACAACATCTTGAATACCTGGATTTGAGATGCAAGTGAAAGATAAATACTCGGAGGACATAGTAGGGTTTATACTACGGCAGAAGACATCATGGAAGCCTTATTTGATTCGATAGACCATTTGATTCAAACTTCAGGACAATTTGGAGATCTTACAACAACTCAAATGCCTGGATTTGAGACGCAAGTGAAAGATAAATTCTCGGAAGACATGATTGGGTTGACACCGCGGCTGGGGACATCATGGATGCCATGGTTGATTCGATAGGCCATTTTACTCAAACTCCAGGACAATTTGGAGATCTTACAACATCTCAATTGCCTGGATTTGAGACGCAAGTGAAAGATAAATACTCGGAGGACATAATTGGGTTGATACCGCGGTATGGGACATCATGGAAGCCTTGGTTGATTCGGTAGACCATTTGATTCAAACTCCAGGACAATTTGGAAATCTTACAACATCTCATATGTTTGGATTTGAGACGAAAGTGAAAGACAAATACTCGGAGGACATAGTAGGGTTTATACTACGGCAGAGGACATCATGGAAGCCTTAGTTGATTCGATAGACCATTTTACTCAAACTCCAGGACAATTTGGAGATCTTACAACAACTCAAATGCCTGGATTTGAGACGCAAGTGAAAGATAAATACTCGGAGGACATGATTAGGTTGACACCGCGGCTGAGGACATCATGGATGCCTTGGTTGATTCGATAGACCATTTTACTCAAACTTCAGGACAATTTGGAGATCTTACAACATTTCAGATGCCTGGATTTGAGACGCAAGTGAAAGATAAATACTCGGAGGACATAATTGGGTGGATACCGCGGTATGGGACATCATGGAAACCTTGGTTGATTCGGTAGACCATTTGATTCAAATTCCAGTACAGTTCGGTGATCCTAGAACATCATAATTTATTATCACACATGTTTCGTATCTAGTTTATATTTATTTTAACAAGTTCACAGTAGACAACATGCTTGAAAACATTTTCTGCAGCTTCATACATCCTGTAGTATAAAGTGGTTCCTAAAGGTACCGAATTATCATCGTATGCATAGTAGGGATGCTCAAAATGTGTTCTTATGTTCCAGGTGATGTCTTTTATTTGTTATTTTATCATTTCCATCATCACTATATCAATAGATATCATTTTTGGTAATGAAATATGAGTATATCTCCAAAATCGTATTTTTCTAAATCCGTTGCTTTACTCCCACAGCTCTAGTGAAAAATTGAACACCCCTAGATACAATATGTCCAGAAACTAGAAGAGATGGCTAAGAGGTTGGTGAAAAAACTGAGAAAATCGGTTGAAAAACAACTGAGATATAGCCATTTAAAAATTTCGTTACAACGATTTTCTGAACGAATGAATCCTAGTGTTAATGAGGGTAGCATTAAGTTTACCGTCAAATAATGGCAGAGCACCTGTCTAGATGTGGATTTGTAATTAATTATATATTTACCAAATTAATTATTTGGAAAATAATGAAATAATGAATTTACGAATCAACGAATCAACAAACGAACGAGTTGGTGAATAAATGAATTCGGGAAATGATAAACTAACGAATTAACAAATAATAAATGGAATTAACAAATCAAATCAAATAATTAACATATTGTGATGTGCCCTTGTTGCATTCGTTTGAGACAATGTGCTATGTTTAAAAACTCTAAAAAAATAGCCGTTCAATATTTTGAAGCTGAAATTTCGCTACATAGTGTCATTTTCTATATACAATATATACAATTGAAAATAAAATATGTTGGGATGAAATAATTAAATATAGCGGAATTAAATGGAAATTTGAAGTATTTTAACTTTGTATGTTGGGATGCATTCATAGACTTACGTTTCAATAGTGAAAACAAAATTGAGCATTTGAGTTGCACCGAAGGACCAATCTTCAAAAAGACGGTCAAAAACCACTTTTTCAAAGTGATCCAAATTGATAACTTGAGTCATGGGTTGTTAGTAGAATACTTGACGATTATGTAAACACAGTTTTGAGTCATTTCAATTGGATGGATCTTACCTTTACAGTAAATACAAGTTGTGCATGTTGTCGATTTTAAACTCGGTTAAATCTTGTAACACTTATGTAACTGCTTCATTATGTTGGGCTTTGGCCATAACGTATACATCGCCCAAACCTATTATATTTGGCTCCATTACAAAGTGTAGCCCTAAAACTAATAAAGCTACGCTTAAACGTTCGTAAATTATTTTTGATCGCGCAGAAAGTACTCGGTCGTCATTATGTATAAAATTATTATTGTATAATCTTCTTGCTGTTTTCATTGTAATATTCAAAAGGGTAACCATCGGTACTTATCAATGAAATTCACACTGAAGCTTGATTTTTTGCCAGGAATCCAATCCTGCAGAAATTAGGTTCCGCCACCCTCCGCCCGCTTAGTTACTTCGGTTTTACTGACGGTGGTCCTTTCGGTCTTGTCAATCAATTTTTATAAGTGCAGCAACGCACAATATGTTTTCACTTCTCCTTCTACTGGTGCGTAAGAAATCGACATAAGCCACCCCACCTTCTACCATAAGTGCTTACGTAATATGTGTACGGCCCCCTAGCATCATTTGTTCTTGTCTCACGTTAGGAAATCCCATGTGATCATAAGTTCTTACAGGCTGCTGCGCTCTGAGATTTTGAAAATATTTATAATGAAAGTAGGTTAAACTATCAAGTCATGTTAGTCTAGTCGTAATGGATAATTTCGGGAGAGGATTTTCTTTCATCCCTTACTTCTAATTTTCCAAACTTACTCTGTAAAAAGATCATGAGTTTTTCACATAAATATCGTAATATCAAGTAACAACTTGCGCCTCTACAGCTTTACTTTGTTTAGGGACGAAACAAAACCTATTCCATATGTTTACAATTTCTAACAATGAAATATTGCAGTGAGGCGGCTGAATTCGGTAATTAAATACCTGTGGAAATGCTCATAGAAAGAGAACTCTACATTGGCGGCGCCATCCATTGGTATTTGAAGGGGCTGGTGCCCTACCTCTCAAATGAGTTCAACGAATGCAAGGACAACTGACGAACTGGGCTCCCTCCCTTCCCTACGTAACACTTTTTGTATCGAAAGTTTATTTTTTTTGTATGGATCGTAACGCTCGGCCTAACGTTCAGCGTTACGTAATTTGTGAAAGGTCCCTAAACGGTGGTCACTAGTCGAATTATGTAGGCGGGAGCTACCACGCATATTTTTTTTATGGAAACAAACATATTTGAGATAAATTTAAATTTAATTTCAGTTTGTCCTGACAACGAAAATAATTATGTTTGGAATGCTATATTTGAAACGCACCTAGCCAGTGCTTCACTGTTCATGTGTTCAAGTAGTTCTCCTAGTAGTTGGTCAACTCCATGAGCTTTGTTGTTTTTCAGTAGGCTTTAATTGGATTTCCTGAAGGTTTTTCTTCTTCTCCAATGGCTCTACATTCGAACTGAAACTTGGCCTGCTTTTCAACTTTTCAATTGCTTTCAAGTATTTTATTAGCATTTCTTCAGTTATTGCTTTTCTATGCCCGCCATTGCAAGAGTATGTATGTATCTTGTGTGGCAAGTATAATGGATACACTATGCCCAGGGAGTCGAGAATGTTTCCCACCCGAAAACATCCTAGACCAGACCAAGAATCGAACTCGCCATCTCCGGATTGGCAATCCTACGCTTTTGCACGCAAGGTTAGTTGGAGACTGAATATGAGTTTTTGAACAAGCAATACCAAATAAAATATCATTTTCTCCATATCTCATGCTAGGATTTCAATTTCATTTGCACTATGGAGCATCCATAAATTACGTAACGCTTAGAGGGGGAGGGGGTTTGCCCAAAGTATGACATCTATACAAAAAAAATAAACGATTCATACAAAAAGTGTGACATAGGGGGGAGGGGGTTTGAAGATGGAAAATTTTTGCGTTACGTAATTAATTAATCTTATCCTATTGCTTTTCATTTTTAAATTCGCACTGGTGTACGTACACAATATATGTTATTGCATCCCCTGAACTGTACGTGCACATGGCGAGAATGTGCTTACCGCCTGTTAGCTGATTGCGCACGAAAGATAATTGCTGGAAGAACGTGACTTGGGACAGCTGGGACTTTTTGGGCAGCACTGAACATTCACTTTCAATCGGTGAATTTCTCTTTGTGAGAGTTCGCATCAGTAGCTGTACGTACAGTGTACATACCTGAAAACTTTCCCGCTATTGGACTCTTGAAGGTATCGCAATGTTGGTCGAAACAACATTGCGGAAAAATTTTGGTCAAATGGACATTTTGTCGAAAGTAAGTTCCAGCAAATAAATTCATGGTACATTAAAACGAATAGTCTTGTGGACATCTGATTGTTCAAATAAATATTCGATCAAATGAATATTTGTGTTGGAATATGATCTCAAGATATTTTTGAGGGCACGTATATTTTATCTTGCCTTGACAATAAGAGTATTGTGTCCTTAAATTGTTAATTCAATGTTATTTCATAGATGTAAACTGAATTGAATAAATGAAATTCTGGAAATAAGCACGTGATTATCAAGATGACTAATATGTGCCTTTTTGAGCACTCTATTTAGAGTAACAGACAATATCTGCCTGGCTGGAGTATTGTTTGTTTGGATGCTGAGAAACGTTGAAATAATTTTCACCGTTCAACACAACCGTCGCGCCGTCCAACGTCACCAATATGATATCGAAATTTACGACGGTTATATTAACGATTGGATTAACTGAGCCCATGTGTAGTGGTCACTGACTGGTCTTCGCGAGCGTACGAACCAAACATTACCACAAATTAAACCTATCCAACGTGAATCGTGAAAAAATACGAGAAAAGAAAACGATACACCGCCCGACGACTGTGGCTGTATTCGGAAGTCAAAGCTATAAAAACAGATTTCGCTTTCACCGGCGAATGTGATGATGATCGGACGGTGCGATAAATCGGCATCAATCAGAAAAATTGGCTTAACAAAATTACCGAAATCATTGTTCATGAGTGTGTTTTTGTTACACTATTAACGTTTGTTCAATCTCATCCCGAGTAATGGTTGAGAACAACATGGTAGGTTTCATTAACTATGTCAAGATTGTATTGATACACTATTTTTCTGGTCGGTGAGAGCAAGTTTAAAATTCTTTATCTATTGTGTGTCAAGCATTATTTGTGATCAGATTTCTAAATCAAACGTGAACAAGCAATTATGATAACTGACAGCAAAATGAGATCTCAATTTGTTTTTATTATGTTGTTGAGAGCTCAACCCATGCACGGTGGCTTCTCATCACACCGGTAGATAATCGCACCTTATAGCAAAGAAGAGGCGGAGAAATCGAGTGATCGCTACTTTGGTAGCCCCATCGCTGTCTTTTGATGATAGTGGGGTTAGCCACGGGTTCACACGTCTCAGGTTCACATTGTGTGAATCGCGCGAGTCGAATGTTTCTATGCTGGGTATATTATGTATTGCATATTATATATCATTTAGTAAAGTTAATTTTATTAGATTTTTCAATTACGTGAAGAACTGATAATCTTTCAAAATTTACTTGAAGTTGAAAAAGAGGATTTCCAATTAAAAGGCTAAAATAAGTCAAAAGTTGAAGAGTTGGTTGAACTTCAAAACCAACAGTATTTTTTTTTGTCTCTCTCGTACATTAAGTGTATGTAGAAGCTAGAGAATCACTTCAAAAACGAACTGTTTATAGGAGGCCCGGAGACGCGCAGTGTTATAACTTCTTTTTCTTCTTCTTCTTTTTCTACACACATAAAAATGAATTTCTGTCTGTCTGACCCCTATAGACTCGGAAATTACTGAACCGATCAGCGTGATTTGTACATATGTAGGGGCTTTCGGGGCCGGGGAAGGTTCTAAAGATGACTCAGGACCCCCCCTCTTCAGGAAAGGTGGGCTCTTATACAAATGAAACGCACATTTCTACATAGCTCGAGAATTAATCTTGGAAATGGAACCAAGTTTGGCATGTGGAGGTTTTGGAAGGCAAGAAATGTTTCCGTAGTGGTCCGAGACCCTTCCCCCCTCTGGAAAAGGAGCTTCCGTATAAATGACACAAACAAAAATCTGCATAGGTCGAGCACTAATGAACCAAAACTTGATATATGGAGGTTTTTGAAGACAAGTAATGTTACTATGGTGGTTCGAGACCCCTCCCCTTGAGAATCGAATGATTAAATAAATTGCAAATATAAAAAAAAATCAGAGAATTATTCAATATTAGGCGGAACGAAGTTCGTCGGGTCTGCTAGTATCGAATAAATTCAACTCGATGAACTGAGGTCTGCATATGTGCTGGTAAGATATGCACAATTTTGTAGACACAATTTGTGGAACTTAGCGTTGGATGATTAACTCGCAACAGTGTCCATTCGGCGGGAAATTCTGTCCGTTATTTGCTGTTGCAAATTGCCCAGATCCAAATATGAGCAAAACACTCCAAAATAGCAACCTTTTTGGGTATATTTACTGCACAAGAGAGACACTAACACTACTAGGTGGATTAGTCAGGTGTTCTTCTTAGATTAGTGATTTGGGGAGAATACAATGTTAGATAATGCTCGACTGCTCATAATAGTTTTAATACTGGACTACGGCAGACTTCAGTGGGCTGGTCACTTAATGCGTGTGTTGGAAGAAAAATTGCGAAGTTGTTGGGAAAAACTAATTCGGATGGGCGGCCCCCACCAATGCGGTTTGATAAAACGCTTTGTTCTCGCTCATTTCATGTTGGGGACCATATTTTTTTCGCACAGCTGTGTTAAACGAGTTGAAATGCATCATCAGAACCAGTGCCCCCCGCAATTGGGGTTTATTAAAAGAAATTTATCATGGATTGTAGCCCCCCGAATCAGTTCATTATCGTATTCGTAACAGCTACCGAAAAACGTCTCTCACGGTATATTACCTATCGAGAGTGTATACAGGCATGATAAGTGAGAGATTTTCTCATTCTCTATTGAATTCAAACCCTGCTCAAGACGATTATGGAGCACTACAATACACCGGGCATAATTGTATCGACGTTGTACCAAACCAGAATCCTTCTTTTTCTTCTTTAATGGCTCTACATTCCTACTGGAACTTTTGCTTTTCAACTTACCATTACCTCAGTAATTATTTGGAAGCTTTTCTATCCCGGCCATTGCATGAGTATGTATCTTGTGTGGCAAGTACAATCGAGAATGTTTCCCACCCGAAAACATCCTAGACCATACCGAGAATCGAACTCGCCAATGCTAACTGGAGACCTAAACCAGACTCCATAAATACTGAATTTCGCCGAGAGAAGTGCCAATAAACCTGCCAATTTGATAAAAAAACAAACCTTTTTTCTATAGATCTAACAACTAATACAGAAGGATACAGTTGGAGGTGTTACATATTTCAACATAGTTTCTTTTGAATCAATCATACAATGCACTATGGGGCCTCCCCATACATACAGGCGGGAAAAAATATTTTCTTTCTTATAATATTTATTTACAGGGAGGTCCCGTAGCGTAGTTGGCTACACGTTCGCCTTTCAAGCGAATGATCATGGGTTCGATTCCCAGCCCCTCCACCAAAACCCTCGTCCGTCGCCGAAAGCGCAGCCTATGCGGTGGCGTATTGGGGTGCACGCCTCACCGTCACGGCTGCCTGATGACGACTGACAACTTGTTCTTCTCGGAGGCATTCCTCCAACGTTACCCGGATAAATGGCAACCGGACAATGCAACGAAAAAGACAAGTTTTGGGCCAGACGCGTTTTTTTTTAAAACGCTTTTTTTTTCAAAATGGAAGTGGCTGAATTTAAAAGTTAAAAATGCCTCTATTTTTCAATACCTTGTTCGTATTTTGATTTTTTTTAATTTTTCAGAAAAAAAGACTTCCAAAAACTAGCATGAAGTGAAGCAAGATTTTGAAGAGAAACTCCTCGTTTTTTACCTTTTCTCAACTTTGATAACTAATATCTCGAAAACTATAACTCGTAGGGACCTGAAATTTTGGGGTTTTCTTATCTTGTGAATTAACTTTCGGAAAAAATAGTGAAAAAATGATTGGTGAAAGTCGATTTTACGATTAATGTCCGCCTAAATCCCCATAGTGCAATGGTGCTACATTTAGGCGCTAGGTGTATAAATGTGAAAATTTTTTTGTTCTCCCTAATTTTATGATACATATTACATCACTTTACATGTCGTAGTTTTTAAAACGAATTCAATATTTTTTTATCCAGCAATGACCAAATTCATGGGTCCTAGCTTGATGATAATAATTCGCAGAAACGTGCTTGTGATAATTGAGAGCATTCGTACGATTTTCAACCTTTAATCAAACACAAGATATATTTATCACACAAGTGTACGAATATAGTACGGATTATAAAGGTTCATAATCTTATTGAAAATCACTATATGTTTGTGTATCTCAAAAAAAAGTTTTTTTTCTAATTCCAATTTGTCGAGATTTTCCACGCGTAGTTCTTAGGATTAAGTTTAAGGTCATTTAGAGTAAATTAAATAAAAATCGCAGGCTTTCCGTAACAACCTTATAACTCTATTGCATACCTAAAACCATATAAACATAAATCAACCGGAAGGACCAGACTTTTGTGCACGATCTGCTATATAAATTGTTGAACCGCAAGCATAAACTAATATGAGTGATAGTGGTTTTATGTACAAGATGGATGAATCAGGAAGTTTGTATAAGTAGTGAAATTGCTCTCAAACACCGGATGGAAAAACTATCCACAAATAAAACAAACATTGAGAATCAACTATCGAAGAAAGGCAAAAGAAAAAAGCATGCGCCCCGTTTAGTTACATCAACCGAACGCTGCAAAGGTTATTGCCTTTAATTCCCCCGGTCTCTATTATGCGGTAAATGGACATTGAGGCGGAAAAATAGTAGGTTAAAGGGAGAGTGGCATAAGCATAAGCAAAAATGATTACCGTCGAAGAAAAACCACAGTCAGTGTGAACTAAAAAGTCATTAAGCTTTATATTCGTGTTCTCTATCTTCTTCTCTGATGCTTTAATGCAATGTTGCGGTTGCTGTTTTAGAATTGTGTGGCCGCTACAAAGTATTGTTTTTTTTGTTAGCGCTCTTGAGTTTGACATCTGGTATCAAAATTACATGTTTACGGATGCTCTATGGACAGTCATTAACTATAGATTTGTGGCCTTGACAATGACAGTGTCATAACACCGTAGATATGGGAGTTCTTGCAAGGTATCAAAAGAAAAAGATTTTTTTTCCTTCTGTGGGTGGAAAATATGAGTACCGAATTTGGTCGAAATCGGTCAAGGAGTTCAGAAGTTACATTGGATAGTTCATTTTCTAAGTATTACAGACACACTCTATCTTTTTTTCCAATGACAATATACTCCTTAACTCTCTCACCCTCCCGACCCCTTTATTTTGGTCTCCCAAAGAGAATATGGGTAGGTTTCATTAACTCTCTAGACAAGCCTGCTTATTGAGGATGCATGCATGTTTCGTTTGAAATAAACTTTCGAAATTCTACTTATGTTGATACATTCTAAAATATTTTTACAGATCCCAATCGGTTTTGGCAACACGGTCGGAACATTTATGTTGCCAAAATCGAATGGTTTTTGTTTTCTCATGATACTTCACATTTCTTCACTTATTGTGACACTAGACACACTGTGACATTTTTTTACGTGGATTTTGAAATCCAAGCGTTAACACTGAAATTTTTTTACGCGATTTGTTTACGTCAGTTTCGAGGTCAAACAATTTTTTTCACGAGAATTTTGAAATTAAAGCGTTTTTCTTATAAAAAAAATTGTTCGCGTTTTTTTACGATTTTTTTTTGCCTCGGTTTAGGGATCTAATCATTTTTTTACAAAGATTATGAGATTTACGTAAGATTTACCAATATCAAAATGAAAAAAAAAATCAATTGGTTTTGTTGCCAAAATTGAATGGGGTCTATATAGGGTAAAGTGACCAATAGTGGACCCCTAACCAATAGTGGACCCTCCAGCTATTTTTGCATTATTACTGCACAATGTCAACATTTTGCTATGAAATTCTATCGGGAGAACCTACCTTACAGTCCTATGATTTGATTACATGCATTTGAAATGCTATGAAAAGTCAAATTAGATGTTTTTTTACAATTCTATAAAAAATAAACACGATAGTGTCCATTATAGGAATATTTTGGGGGTCCATAACAGGGAAGAAGAACGTCCCGAAACGGGACATGAAAATTAAATGAAGTGTCGACTATAGGGAAGCAATTTCCTATTATGGACCCCCAGAGGGGTCTACTATAGGGCGAATCCAGTCAGACTTTAAAATGTTAATTTCAACGAATAACATCGTGTATTTGGGTGTTTTATGTATGTATCGTGAAGAGGGGATGCAGAGCTTGTTGTTAGATATCAAGCAGAGTTAATATGATATGAAAATGCTAATATCATCTTCCAAACTTGGACGTACATGTTCATGATAGAATTAGAGGCGAAAGTATAGAATTGATAGTTCCGTTAGGATACGGCAGGCATGAAGAATGTTTTTATAGAAGTCGATTTGAAAGCGAGCGGAGGGTAATATTTGTGATGGCACATATCACACGACCTTCCTTCTGCCAAGCTCCCGTATGAAGGGGGAGTTATTATGTTAAAAATTTCTAAGCCTTATGACAGGGAGAGCAAAATTCCGCTACCAGGGGGTCCACTATTGGGCATTTTACCCTATATACTATTAGGAAAAAAATCCTATAACTTTGAAATTTCCAACATTTTAATAATTAATTGCATATTATTCGGCAACTCGGCCGTACGAAAACCATTTTTTTGTTAAATATCTTGGCTGTGCATATGCACAGCATATGTTTCGAAATGGACAAATTGATATGAAATTTGCGAAAAAGAATCCACGTGTCCCTCCAAGACAGTACACGCGACCGCTTACGTTAAGGCAATCAAACTCATCAAATGCTTTAGCCAAGCAAGCCTTTGGCACAGCAGAGTGCGATTGAATTCGCATTCTATACCGTCCCGCCCAGACAGTTACTGGGGGGCATGGAGTGCGATCCTTTCGTTTAATAAACAATGTGCACTCGCTTGGCTGTGGGTATACAATAGTAAAGCACATGTGGAGATTGGACAAATCAAGCATCCGAAAGATATTCAATTTGCAAAAAAGATAGCTAACCGCGGTGGAGGTTGGTACTCGGATTCTGATGGCTTTTCCGCAAACGTGACCTTTAAGTGGTCTTGTTGTGTAGGGGTTATCACGCCTATCTAGAGAGTAGGAGGTTGAGGGTTCGTGTCCCTCCAAGACACGTGGATTCTTTTTCGCAAATTTCATATCAATTTGTCCATTTCGAAACATATGCTGTGCATATGCACAGCCAAGATATTTAACAACATTTTAATATTGATTGAGAATTTTCAAATTTTTAATATGGTGAAAAAATGGCAATAATGAATAGACTAAAAGAATAATTAAAATAGGCAAAACAAAACTGGAGAAACAAAGTTCCAAAAATTTAAAATGTGAAATCGATGAAATTGATTAAAACAGTTTAAATGCCAAAATAGTGATTTTGAGTGATAACAAAAATCAGGGTTCTAGAGGGTTGTTAACCAATTTGTAGAGCAAAATATGCTAGGGTTACTGTACCTGCACTTCATGTCGTAGCTCATGTGTTCTGGCTTCAGCCTTGCGTACTGAGGGTCGTGGGTTCGAATCCCATCGAAGTAAAATAGTGACCTTCAATATGTACTTTTTCGTATCAAATCTTTCACATCATTTTTTTTATTTATCGTATTCGGTTCAAGTAGGTAGATTTATGTCGAGGTAATAATCTGTTTCTGAATTTTCATTCAGTTATTTTAAGTTGCCCCAACGGTGCAACATCTAGGTATATGCTATTTGTGTTTAATTGATGAGATACCAATATTTGGAGAAACGCAAGGTGTGTTATGTAAAAGTTTGAGAATCTCTGAATTGCACCATTTATCTACAGCGCGAGGAAATGCTCAAGATACCGTTAATTTAATCTTTTCCTTCTTTGCGTACAACGCGTGTCTGTCTGAAGTTCGCGCCACCACCGACGGCCGTCAGCACCGAATAGCCAACGTAGAGATGTCGGATGATGATGGTGCAACTTACAATAATGAAATGATTGAGCGTAGCTTATGGTAGCGACGTATTTCACGCTCAATAGCCTCTGGACGCCAAGGTATTCACCTGCCAGCATTAGTGGAACGACTAGTGATTGCGTGAGGAATTCGGTTAGGCACCATTCATGAGTTATGTACATGGGGGCATCACGGGCTATCAGAAATTTGATAGTTTAATACAAAGTGCTACGAGAAGGGAGAGTACAACGTCACAAATGTAAGTGTCGCATTATAAATGAATACTGCCCTAAAAATCCTGCTATCTAAGTATAATCCAGTCGATGAATGCTAAAAATCATGCAATCAATTATGGGGAGAAAACAAATATTGTGTCGTACACATAAGGCAGCATTGGCACAAACGCAACAATAGTTTGGGATATTCTTCGGTCAGGAACAAGGGTCGCTTCTTGCATTGTATCATAAATCAATCAGTTGTGCTCAACTATGCGTGCAATGTTAGACACGTTAAATTGGCACATGATGCTTTGCTCTTGACCGTCTTAAAAGAAGTACACTTATGGAAAGATTTTGAAATTTAAAATGTTATTGGTATATGTGAATAAACGCAACATTCAATCGAATTTGCTGCTATTACAAGATCTAAATTAATAAAGACTACACTAGCTTTTTTATATATTTATTTATTAAACTGATTTGTTTAATACTAAACTCTACGGAGCCGATAGGCGTGATAAATTAAATGTTTTAATGTTAGTTTTGGGGAACCGAAAGACTCGCGGTTTGGTCGAGGTTAGGGAATACAATTATACAATAGGAAAGGAAGGGAATTTAGGATTCTAAATAATTATAATGTTGATGGTCAAACAGTTGAAATCCTTGGCAATGATTCACATCTGTAATGAGACAAACATTTTTTGGGAGACAGCAACGAGAGGAAAACATACGAATGGGGTTTAACGGTAGTCAACAAGAGGAAGACATTCTTAAGGGATAACAACAGCAAAAGGGATGTATGGACGACGATTACAGTCTAACGTCAGCAACTTTGAAAAATTGGTGGACAAGGGACATGTATTCGGGATCAAGACCCGCCAACACTTCCCTAATAGAGCGTAGATATAGGGCCACGATGCTCCTCGAACGCCGACACGACATGGTCAATGTCCTGATAATCTGCGCCGCAAACACAGAGATTGTCTTCTGAGAGGATTAGTCCTAATGAAGATTTGGTTCTACGAGTACATTTCTTTTTTAAGCGTGAACCTGAAGCAGATTTTGAACCAGACCATGAAGCCGCAAATTGAGTTTGTCGCTGATTGGCATGAGGGCTTAATACCTACCTGGATACCTGGTTGGCTACAGCGTCGATACACCTATGCCTGGCGTATTGTAGAGCTCCATAATCGTCCGTCTTGGGCGATGTTCCTCCAGTTGCCCCGAACGTTTAGGGTCCCCAGGTCCGA
Source organism: Armigeres subalbatus (assembly GCF_024139115.2). NCBI lineage: Eukaryota > Metazoa > Arthropoda > Insecta > Diptera > Culicidae > Armigeres > Armigeres subalbatus. Next base: position 178,072,081 of record NC_085140.1, on the reverse strand, counting down.
TTCCACCGCGTGCAGCCAGCGTGTTCGTAGCCTTCCACGAAGTCGCCGGCCCGTATTTGGTTCTATGTTGAATATTGTTTTCGTTATTCTTTCTTCCGACAATCGCACTAAGTGACCAGCCCACTGAAGTCTGCCGTTTTGTATACGATTCACAATATTTTCTTCTTTGTATACTTGATACAGCTCATGATTCATGCGTCTGCGCCACACACCATTTTCTAATTTCCCTCCGAGTATTGTACGCAGCACTTCTCGCTCGAAAACCCCGAAAGCTCTTCAGTCCTCCTCTTTTAACGTCCATGCTTCATGTCCATAAAGGGCCACTGGTAGAATTAGAGTTTTGTATAGAGCAAATTTCGTTTCCGTCTGCATGTTGCGGGATCTAAGCTGGTTACGTAATCCCAATCCGTAAAAGGCCCTATTCGCAGCAGTAATACGTCTTTCTATTTCACGGGAAACGTCACATGTCACATGGACAAAAGCCCCCACTACTGCTCTGCGATCGATTCCAATGAGGTCGATGTCGTCCGCAAATCCCAGGAGCATATGCGACCGTGTGATGATAGTGTGCCCTCGAGTACAATGTTGAACAATGTTGGTGGGTTTCATACGGTCTGGGGCCCTCCTTAGCCTAGCAGTAAGAGAGATGTCTCAATGCGACTCACCAATGTTAATGTGAGGTACCTACACAAGCTTCGTGAAACTCGCGTGCGCGACTTATGTGCGCATAGCAGTCGTTGCTCAATCTCATCCTTTTTTGTACGCGTGCATGATGTCTGCCTAGAACAAGTACATGCATCGTGTACAGCAATATAACTATGACGTGATCCACACAATCTTCCCGATTCCATTTAGCTTGATGATGGAAAAGGACACAAGTTTGTATGTCAATTGCACTTGTATCACCCATTGCTATCCCTGTTACCCTTCCATTTTAGATTATATGATGATTCTCACATCCACTTAGCATGAAACGTGGTTTATGATAGCCTTTGGTCGCTGCTTCTCTCATCTGGTATATAGTTCAGGGGCCTGTAGCATAATCAAAATTTTACTAATAATATTAGTAGAGTAGCTTGTAACTTGTATTTTTCTGTTGCATAATAAATCTACAAGTATCAATTTACAAGTCTAATATTACAAGTAAACCGCACTAATAATATTAGTGGAATATACAAGTAACTGTTGCATAAATAAAATACAAGTAGAAATTATTAGCGTTAACTTGTATTTTCTTTTACAAGTATGAATGGTGCTGTAATTTAATTTACAAGTAGCTTTTATTTTAATATTTTAGTTGTGCAAAGTAAGTATGCATCGTTTTATTGATTTAGCAACCTAACAGCAAGAGAAACTATTATTCAAAAAGCTTCTTATTACAGTAGAGTGAAATAATATACACTATTAATAAACTTCTCATTGCAATAAAAAGAAATCGCTTGAATTTCAAAATCGGACTAAAAACAGAATCCAAACCCACATAAGCTCCTCAATACACGTAAATTGAAACCCGCTTCAGAAACATGCATCATGTAATTAGATTTTCCATGGAAGATACGTTCGAGTAACGTACAAATCGTCCAAATTAGAACTCATTCAAACCACGTAAAAAATCACTCCTGTGTGCATTACTGTGTGCATTTTTTGTAAAAAATGTATAATACCACGAAAGTGGATTAAACCGCGGAATCAATAAATTAACAGAGAGAAAGGAAATTCGTATTCCGTGTATACTTATCGCAAGTTGAATGTGTATTCTATGCACAAACTTGCAGAAAACATAAACAATAATCGTTTATCTCCGCATTGACAATGAACTGTCGGATGAATTTTGACAGGTAAATGAACCTGACGGACTTGTAATTTCAACCTTACTAATAATATAAGTACTAATATTATTAGTTGGCAAATCACTTTTATGCAACACAAATTACAAGTACTTGTAATTTTCTGACTTGTAACTTGTAACTTATAGCTAATATTATTAGTCTGATTATGCTACAGGGCCCAGAAGGATAGCGCGTCAGTCGAGAAATGCTAAGCGAGGTAGGGTAAACCCCCGTCTTTGGTCGACTTTTCTTTTGTAAAGTAGCTAAAGTCGTCGAAGTATACAACATTTCACTCCTTGATGGGAGTGTAAAAATAGATTCTGTATACACACAACACATAACCAGTTCTTATTTTCTCGTGACCGGGTACCTAATTACAAGGGTCTCCCGTTGACTTGTGTATATGTCGTAAATTATGGCAATCTGTACGCGAAATTAATGCATGATTGTAATAAAATGTTGCAGTCTCTGGTTGGATGTAGGGGAACTGGTCCTGGAATTCATCTCATGGCTTCGATATTCATCCCATAAAAAAACAAATCATTGGAACGCATTTTGATTTGTTTCTTATTTTTGTGATTTTTTCCAGCAGTACGCATGTTGACAAAAAGAAGCGACAAAATTGGTGCTGTATTTCTTTGCTTCGCGATGAGATGGGTATATGTTCAGTGAGATGGAGATCGGGGCAGCTCCCCTATAATATATCTATTCCAGATAAAATTGAACGCATTGTTTTATATTCTGTTCTTAGAAAATCGATCACCAGACTAAGGCCAAAATGGCCTACGCAGTACATAAAAGTCTTCTCCATTCAGCTCGGTCCATGGCTGCACGTCACCAAGTGTACGGAAGGCCCGCGAATTGTCTTCCACCGGATCAATCTATATGCTCGCTGCGCACCTTGCCTACTTGTGCCCATTGGATCGTTTCCGAGGACCATTTTCACCGGATTACTATCCGACATTCTGGATACGTGCCGGCCCACAGCAATCGTCCGATTTTCACGGTTTGATTGAGGATGTTTCTCCCAACAGCTGATGCTCGTGGTATATTAGCCTCCGCCACGTACCGTCCGGCATCTGCACCCCACCATGGATGATACGCAGCACTTTATTTTCGAAAACTCCAAGTCTGCACACTTATTTTTTCTTACCGGGATAGGGGAAAAGACGGCTTTGGCAGGTTTTGTTCTATTAGTGGCAGGGGGTTTTTGTCGACCAAATTTTATGAAATTTGGCCACAATATTCTTTGATATACAAAGAATGTTGTGGCCAAATTTGAGCATAATCAGTCATAAAAAAGACCCTGACAATAATAGAACAAAACCTGCCAAAGCCTTCATTCCCCCTATTAGCAAAATTGTCAACTTTTACCGAGATTCGCCCAGCCGTACCCCAGCAAACATATTTTTTATCGAGATTTCTGTCAAAATTGCTGGAAATCAGCAAATAATTTGCCGGAAATCAGCTAACAAACATCATTTTTGCCGGGCTGATGGCGCACGGCTGTGCGGATTTTTGCCGAGCTGCAGAAATGAAAACTAAGTGTGTGCGTTTGTCCATGAGCATCGTCCAGGTCTCATACCCATGCATTCTATTTACCCTTATTATGATACCAGACTTTACTCGGGCAGACCAGAGTGTATGTAATTAAGAGTGGCGACATGTGCCGCATTTGACAGGTCTCCTGCTCGTTTGGAACACGATTTTGTATGGGAATGACAGATGAATATTGTTCCAATTCTGACAGTGTCGCCACTCTTAATTACATACACTCTGGGGCAGACTTGTCCATTCTATGGCATCCCGAGTGAAACTTCAGATCGAATCGATAAAGTTTTTTTTCTGTTTTTTTGATAGTGTGAAATCGACTATTTTGATTACCTTCTTCGATATATTTTGGTTATTTCAACGGTTAAAATAACAAAAGATATGACAGAGGGGCCCTCCTTAGCCGTGCGGTAAGACGTGCAAGACCATGCTGAGGGTGACTGGGTTCGATTCCCGATGCCGGTCTAGGCAATTTTCGGATTGTGAACAAATCTAATGACTAGTAATTATAATGATTATGGTCTTGCACTAAACTAGGATGTTTGCTCTGTTCAGCGGAGTGAACAAGAGTGATGGTGTTGAAGTGACAAGGCGATGATAAATTATAGAGATAGAAGTGTGATGATTAGGGTAAGACGGTATAATATGCCCCCCCTAAGGCAACTCCTTGATAACTTTTTACTTTTCAACGCAATTTATGCAAACTTTGTGTTATTTGATAGTCCAGGAAGTCGCAAATGTATTGCCCGTGAGTAGTCATATAAAAATATTACAAATAACACGTAATAAAGCTTTTTTGAAAAGTCGTGAAAAAATGGATTTTAAAAAGTGCCTGGGCAATAACCTTCATTAGTATTTTATCAATCCTATTATAAAAAGGTTACAAATCCTTAAGTGCTTGACATTAAAAATCCAACATAAGTCCATTTAAGCAAGTTTGAATTACATTCATTTCAATAGTTTCGATGTAATTTGGAAGTAACTGCTGCAAGCTCGCCGCGCTTGTGTCCAGTTGGTAAGGGCATATCGTCCTGCCTACACTGGGGCGTTTTGACCAGTGAAACATATTTTGTAAAAACGTAACATTTTTTAAGATGGAAGCAATTTTATATCATATTAACCACTGAGAAAAGTTATTTGGTTGCCCAACTGAGTGTTCCAGTGCAAGTTTTGTGGACAGTATGCTAGCGTCGCTCCAGAATGTTGAGCAAACAAACATTGAAAGTTACATCAAAACTGTAACTTTTTGTATTTTTCTATTATTTTTATTACGTAATACAAAAATACTCCCATATTCACATAGGATGATGGTTTTACAAATATTTATAGGTACCAACAGATTTTGACCCTTAGTTAGTTATAGTTTTCTAGAAATCAAAGTGGGGCGTTTTGGCCAGGTGGGGCGCATTATACCGTCTTACCCTATTGATTACGATGGCGGTGCAGATGATGAAAAATTCTTAAGCCTTGACATTGCCGCCTTGCAGTGTAGTAGCTATTCATTTAACATTTTCAAAATTTTCAATTGCCCTCTTCCGTCAAAAGTTTGTTAATTTTCATCGTGTTGTTGATGTAAAACAAAAAACTAAAAATATGGTACAGTATGAACCGCGCTGAACAGGCATGATGTTGAGCTGACCTTAAATAAGTAAAAGATCATTTCCCCCAAGCTAACATGTTTATCAGTCTCAAACACCGTATCAAAATTGGAACTCAGAAACCTATAGGATGATTTGCTTTGCATATCGTACCTTACCAGTAAGACCGAAGATTAGTGATTTTTTTTAACTCTTAAAATATAAAAACAATAAATGATATTTTGGTTACAATTTGAGAATATGAATATATGTAAATCCGGGACAAACCCATTCAGTCCGATAAAAGAAAAAAAAAGCCATAATTTTATTGAAATAAAATTCAACACTAATGACGCAATATGTTTGTAGTTAAATGATAATATATCATGCAATAATAAAATCTTATCTAATAAAAGTAAAAGCCAATATCCGATTTGAAATGTTACATTAGCTTCGGTTTAGGAAACGATATCTGAAGGAAAATATGTAAATAGACACGCCTATTGCTTTTCTTTGATACTTACTCGTTTTCTCATATTTGCACTTGATCCGATTTTGCTGGTAATTAATTGATTCGAATCGAACAATTTCCTCTACTTAAGAAAGTATGCTCGTCTTCTATGAGTCAACACTAAAAGTGCTTAATCGCATCCGGTGCGCCTCAAACTTGTGTACAACAAGTCCAATACATCTGTTTATACCGGCCCTGTTCAACCCATTTCATCTCACATGCCGGTAAGGGGCGATAGAGCCAGTAATGTGGTTGGCTGGGCACCTTAAAATGAATATCAGTTGAAAAGGCGGTTGGGAGAACTGTGTGAAGGAGGGAGGTTAAGGAAAAACGTTTGAGACATAAAAATGGCGATTACAGTATCGACTTCTATTCACGTATATCAGTACAATTCTCTATTGGATATCAATCAATACTAATGATCATAATAACTTTGTCCGTACAGTAGTGAAGCGATAGTATACAATAATGTCGGTCCCTACTTTATTTAAATTCAAGCTAATGATATTAAGAGATGAATCATTTCACCTTAAGGCAAGGGACGAGGAACGATGATGACGACGTCGGGTTGTCTGTGTTTATGATATGCTTAGCTTTCGAAAACAAAAATCTCCAAGTTGGAATATATAGGTCACTGGAATAAGAAGGCTGCATTGGTATAATGAGATGCAAAACAAGATAGGGAAAAGCAAACAGAAGTAGATACTAAACAAAACAGAACGCAAAGCGCGCGCAGGTATATGTAGGTGTAACGGTGGATGTGTTTCTTCGGATCTCCCTTATTCGTCGAACTGAAGAAGAATGAAACAATCAGATCAACCCGTAAGAATGCACCAGTTAACTGTTATTGTTTTAAACTCAGTTCATGTTTTCGTAAACGCATGCATTTTCCCTCTTACTTTTACTGAGATTTTAATTTTTCTGATATGAATGGGATACCGACAGGTCACATTTTTTTGTATGCTGCGATGACAAAGATTCTTTTTCTATGCAAAAAAGTCCATATAACCGAAGCAACATTTTTGTTCTCAAAATATGTGTTACATGATGAAAATAGTCTTAATACATATACATTTCTCGCGCTTTGAATCTTAGATGCGTTGCTGTATTGATAGATTGCTATTGATCGATTTTTTGTTTCGGTATTAACTCAAATGTTTCAAAAGTTACAACAGCGATTGTTGCTTTTGGTACATGCTGCAATCATCCTTTTTTATTTTATTTATCTATTAAGGTACACCGGGGCAAGTTGAAACGGTTTTTTCAAAGTTGAAATTCGAAGTGCTGTAAAAAAATCACCCTTTGATATATTTTGAACCCGTTTGCGGTGTTTGCTAGTTCGGGCCGAATATTATACATAAAAAATGCGCAACCTTAACAAACTTTTTTATAAATATTTTTTATATTTAAATTATTTTTTTATATGCATCGTTTCAACTTGCCCCGCGAATCGGGGCAAGTTGAAACACTGCGTTATATTCAGAATTAAGCTAATTTTGCCGTATGAATAACAAAATGTATGTACTCAGTGAGACTCAAGAAGCACGAGGTTGGAAAGGTGACTATAATACTGCCAGGATTCGCATAAGAGTCCCATGTAAGTTTTCGACGATTTTGATTTTCTTCCAGTAATTAGCTTAAAATTGTCTTCTGTTCTCTGTCTTCTGTTCTGTCTGAAAAACTGATAAAAAAGTAGGCTTTGTTCTAGAAATTTTAAAACAAATTCCACTTTTGTTGTCTTATCTTGATATTAACTCTCATAAAAATCAGATTCCAGAATTTGATAGGTACACTTTTACACAAGAAATAAACTTAAGTATGGTCTAATTAATTGTGGGACAATTAACACGGATAAATACGGATAAAGAATATTATGTCAATTTTTTGGAAAGATACCATTTTTTTTTCAATTTATTAGATTTTTTTTGTATTTCTCCATGTAAAACAAGTTTGAAAATTCAACAGCAAATTACTCAAGTCAGCGAAACTGACATGGGATTCTTATGCGATTAAGGGCAGTGTACAACAAAGTCACAAGCGTATTTTCAGAGACCAAATTCTGGAGAACGCACTGCGTTGAAAATTTATCAAATTGATTTCCTCCTACTGTGACCACTCGGATTACTATTCAGGATGCTTCGTTATTTGGTTTACTTGTATATTGCGCAGTTGATTAATACGACTGTGGCTTCTTCATAACTACATTAATTAACCAGTCATCACATCTCTCATAAACTCCTCGATTAGAGAAGTAAACAGCTGGGGTAGTGAAAGATGTAGTTAACGAAATGTTCACATACTCTATGTTTTATTTTTCTGAGAGTCAGTGCTCAGTAGATTAAGAATATCAAAACAGCAGTTTAAACATGACCCCTTTTCATTCTAGTGGAGATTGTAGGAGGGTTGCATTCAGGACGGAATGGGCGGAAATTTATTAAATTTTTGTTCAGAAGTTTGCATGTTTTTATAAATTTATGTTTTTCGAATGTATGTATTTACGGACCATGTTCAATTCTGGAAAAAATACTTTTAATTGCGAGGGTGACGTTTTGAATCGTTTGTTTCAACTTGCCCCGCACCACGCATTTCTATTTGCCCCGATGAGTTGAACATGCAGAGCAATATCAAACAACCAAAATACAAAAATTAAAACGGGTCTTTCATCGATTTTTCATAATCATTATGCTTATTCAATATTAAATGATTACCTACCGTGAAAATTTGATGAAAAAACTCTTCCAAACATCGTTTTGAGACCTGTTTCATTGACACGTGAAATAGTTGGTTTGTATTTTGCAAAGGGCGAAAAATAAACAATGGCAGGGATTGCTTTTGAAAGCTGCAATCTTTCGGGAATGGCAGTCAGAAGGAGCGTTTAGGCGATTAGTTTGTTGAAAAAAATTATCAGTGCATTCGGTCATTTCCTATCTGAATTACAGCTTCCGTTTCAACTTACCCCGCATTTCAACTTGCCCCGGTGTACCTTAAATCTTTGTGGAACTACCGCAATTCGCTATATGAATTGATAAAACCCAACCTAATTCACCGATATTGATACTGCCTTTCTCGCATTTAGCCAAGACACCAACCTTATATGGAGCTAATATAGTTCGTTGAACCATTTCCCTAATAACTTCTGAACGCAACGGTCGATCGTTACCAAATTCAATAGTCAACTAGGATGTGCCCTCTATCGAATGCAACTTGTTGCGAGGAAATCGGTTAAAGATTACTGTATGAAAAGTTGTCTAATGTTTTTTAGCTTTTGTGCACACACATACACACGGACAGACAGACATGTGCTCAGCTCGTCGAGCTGAGTCGATTGGTATATGCACATTTAAATTTTTTCACCGATCTCGGCTGTGCAAATCTCGGTTAAAGTTCGTTAGCTGAAATATCGGCTGAATGAACGTATGATTACGGCGGCTCCTTTGAGTGCCGCAGTAAACAAATTGCTTTTTCAGCTGAAATATCAGCAAAAAGTCACGAACCGAGCGCTCGGCTGTGCGGATCTCGGTAAAAGAATTAAAAAATGCCGAGCTGAACTAAGTGTTGGGTCCGATATGATACGAAATTGATATGAAATTTGCCGATTGATATGAAATTTGCGAAAAAGAATCCACGTGTCTTGGAGGGACTCGAAACCTCAACCTCCTACTCTCTAGATAGGCGTGATAACCCCTACACAACAAGACCACTTAAAGGTCACGTTTGCGGAAAAGCCATCGTTTGCGGAAAAGCCGTGGATTCTTTTTCGCAAATTTCATATCAATTTGTCCATTTCGAAACATATGCTGTGCATATGCACAGCCAAGATATTTAACAAAAAAATGGTTTTCGTACGGCCGAGTTGCCGAATAATATGCAATTAATTGTAATCAAGTGTCGGTCTTTCACCGTCATTAGTCGTCTGAGTACACTCGACCACTTACGTAAAAGGCAATCAAACTCATCAAATGCTTTAGCCAAGCAAGCCTTTGGCACAGCAGAGTGCGATTGAATTCGCATTCTATACCGTCCCGCCCAAACAGTTACTGGGGGGCATGGAGTGCAATCCTCTCGTTTAATAAACAATGTGCACTCGCTTGGCTGTGGATATACAATAGTAAAGCACATGTGGAGATTGGTCAAATCAAGCATCTGAAAGATATTCAATTTGCAAAAAAGAGAGCTAACCGCGGTGGAGGTTGGTACTCGGATTCTGATGGCTTTTCCGCAAACGTGACCTTTAAGTGGTCTTGTTGTGTAGGGGTTATCACGCCTATCTAGAGAGTAGGAGGTTGAGGGTTCGAGTCCCTCCAAGACACGTGGATTCTTTTTCGCAAATTTCATATCAATTTGTCCATTTCGAAACATATGCTGTACATATGCACAGCCAAGATATTTAATAAAAAAATGGTTTTCGTACGGCCGAGTTGCCGAATAATATGCAATTAATTGTAATTTATTATGATTTGCTCAATATAACTCACTTTTTATTAAATTTCTAAAAGTCAATTCATTTTGCTCCTTGTGGGTCGCAAACAATATTGGATTCTGCTAGACCCACCTAGCATATCCAAAAAGTTTGGGAACATCTGTACTAAGGAATTAAAGAAGATGGGGTTCGAAAATGTAGCGTTGTTTATGGGCCACCACTTATTGATTATAAATTTATGTTCTGACATAATTATCAAAATTTTATTATCTTCAGACGAATTTCAGTGTTCAGAACGCTTAGTAAGGAACATGAAAAAATGCGTTGACACAAAAGGTATTTTGTGCTGTCCCAATCTTAACAGGGATAATCCCCTCCAACAAGAAATCGTACAAAAAGTTCAGGGAAAAAAGAGTACAACAGCGTGCGTGAAGGAGGAAAACGGGTGCAGAAGCAGAAGCGTTTGGTTCTAGCGAATCTGACTGAAATATTGCCCTCATCAAGGACATTTTTTTTACTAAATTGGATTTATCAAATTCGACGAACATTGGCCGCCCGAATGCGTTTTAGCAGGAATAGCAGGCACTTATACAGTATGTGTTTGTGTAATCCACGAGTACTTCAAACTGATGTTTACGGGAGCAAAACTTGATCTCTCTTGAAACTTGAAGTTAATGGAATCAAAGCATTCCCCTCGTTTCAAGATCTATTGAAACTGAACCTTTGTAGCCCACAAGCAGAGCTAATTGAGCAAAATGTAGTCATGTAACTACTGTCCTAATGTTGGTTTGTCATTACAGCACCCAAATGAGTGCTTTAATGAAATTTATGCAACCCATTTGAGTTGCATAATGGTCATTAAATCACCCATTTCGTTGGTATGGAAAAGTAGGCCGTTTTATCAATCAAAGACGAACTGTAAACCAAGTATTATGAACAGGAATCGTAAAAATAACTTTAAACCATTAAAACATATTCAGTGGAAATCTGGCATCACTGGCCTCAAAAGCATTATGTGCTGCAAAAATATGTTTTTTTTTGTAAATTATTCGAATAAAACTAAAAAAACTACATTATCATAGTTGTTTACCTTTACAGAACGAATTGAACGATATGCTGAATAAAAACCTTCGATTATGCCTAACGAAAACCGTCATAACTCAGCAACTACTCATTTTACTTTGTAACGATAAGGGTTCCTGACAGGAAATTGCCTGATAAACTCAAATCCGCTGAGAAATCAAAAAAATATTTATACTATGTTGAGAAAAATGCTATTTTTTATTTTTTTATAAAAATAATGTAGTTGGCAACACTGCTTTGCATCTGAAATATTTTTTGTAAAATCCTCACAAAATTTCAAGCGGAAAACTGGTACTTACGTTTTTTGTAGCTTTATCAGGGGCGGAGATATCGATTATTGAAAATGGCATGTTTTTAAAAATCTTCAAAAACAGGGAGGAGTGTTTGGCCGGAGGGGCGGTTGGTTGGAATTCATAGTATGTATTCACCTGTAAGTTTTCACTTTTTCTCGGTTACTTGGCGCGGAATGACCCATATAACACTATGGTTCTCCGAGACTAATATAAAAAATTCGTATTCGGAGTGAAATAATAGCCTTTCGGTAGAACTTTGTTGTACGAGAAAGGCAAAAAGAAAATGACGTTCGGTCAATGCAGTTACGCCCCACCTATAATTCTAAGCGCGAGAAATGGATATTTCTTATAATTGTATTTTACGCATTTTCTAACCGATTTAGCTTACCAGCATCTCAATGAACTACAAAATCAAATCCATTTTTCAATTTCAGATTTCATTTTATGTGGTGCACAGCGCTAAAGTGCATTTTTATTGTCCGATACTGAAATAATCCGGATTTTAATATGAATTATGTGAATATTTTGAACTATGTTCGTATGATATGGCAGGTTGGTATTTGCCGACTGGTTTCAAACTCTGAGTCTACAGGGTACATATGGATACTGTCACAAAAAACGGCAATGTCATCAGGGATGACAATGGGTCATCAATTTCACCGACTCTAGACTGTCGGATAACCAAATCTTTCAGGTTTATTATAATTTAGTATTCTTGCCCTCAGATGCATTCAATCAATTCTACAAGCAAGTAAAACAGTGACCCATTCTCACCCCTATTTGATCCATTGTAATCCACGACGACGATGAAAAAGGTAGAAAAAACTAGGGGACAGCCCTATGATCGGCTGTACGAACTGTAGACGTATGACTATGTAGATAAGTAGAACCCGTCATATCTAAAAATGTACCTAACAACAAAATTTACAAGACTGACTACATATCATAGTTTAAACAAAGTTTATTACCTATTTTCCGGGTATTGGACCACCCGACTTGGACTTTAATTTACAATGTTCTGAAAACTCAAATGTGAATATTTATACATTATGTGGAAGATTTGAAAAATGTATTGGAAGTAACCACTTTCCTTCGATAGGACTCGAATCCACGACTTTCTCAGTATTATATTTATATTTTACTCAAAGCAACTTTTTTTTTTTTTTATTCATTTCTTTATTTGGTAGGCACTCTGTGTTTGTTAACCACTACTGTGCCGAGATCTACTGTGGTATTCGGCTGTATAGAATCCACAAAGAATGTATTTAAATATTTCCATTATTCATTATTGTTGTCGTTGCCAGTGCATCTCATCGTGAATCCATTGTGTCCGTTTTGTCCATGACGTGTATCCAATGATCATTGCATTGTTCGGTTGCCATTTATCCGGGACGTTGGAGGAATGCCTCCGAGAAGAACAAGTTGTCAGTCGTCATCACTCATCAGGCATCCGTGACGGTAAGGCGCGTACCCCAAACGCCACCGTATGGGCTACGGATCCGGCGACTGACGAGGGTTTGGTGAAGGGGTTGGGAATCGAACCCATGACCATCCGCTCGAAAGGCGAACGTGTAGCCAACTACGCTACGGGACCCCCCACTCAAAGCAACTAGTAGATATTTGTTGAAAAAATTGCTGAAAACTAGAAAAACGTGACAGATTTTCTGTGTTAAACCATTTTGCCCTGCAAGTGCGTTAAAGACTATACTCCACCAATCAATTCCGAAATGTATCCTCATATCCGTATCGAAAGACGTAGTTAAACGTCTTACTTCAATCCTATGTTCTTGGTTTGTATCCCCGTATCTCATCACCGCCGCATCTTGATGTGTATCCAAGTGTGTATCTCAACTATTCATTTAGCATGTTTATGAAGTTTTTGCATGCTAAACTAACTACGTACCTATTCAAAATATCAGCCATAAAAGATCGACGAAAGATTTCAATGCTGTGAACCCGACGAACTTTCTTTAGGCCACAGAGGCAACATCTCCGCACATTCCTAGCGATAATAAGTTCGGCGTTTGCATGCATATGAATAAATTATTGTAAGTTGCAAAAAATACTAAACTACCACTATCCTCTATAACGGAATGAACGTTCCCGAAGCGGCGACACAGAAAAGGAAATTACAATGAGTTTTGTTTTTCCGCAGCACCACTGACTGCTTTATTCCGTTGCATGGACTTTTCTTCGTGATTAAGCAGCATCACGAGTGACGCGTGTGGCGAATGAAGGTATGGCGAGTAATCGTTGAATCGATACTTTGATACTTAATGTGGCCTATGCCTATTGGCGACCAGAAACGAATCATCGCATTTATTTCGAACTCTCACCTAGCAGCTGCTCCCAAACGACTCGATATTTATCATGTTTCCATCGTTTTGTAAACCAACGATTTCCCATATCTTCTATCGTGGCTCCGCATTTCTCCTGGAACTTGACCTTTCAACTTTTTATTAACATTTCTGTCCATGGCTCCCATTGCATGGGTGGTTAGCTCATGTGGCAAAACATAATGAGATTAAGTATAAATATACGCTACTATGACCAATGACCATACATACAAAGGTGCACACTGCACGTATGCCATCATTTCATAAAATAAAACCTCTATTTTTTTTTCTCAATGTACATACAAATAATAACAGCGCTAGACACGTCCTTATGGTCCTCAACGGAAGGCAGGATTAACAAACGTAAACATTGACTTTTCCGATGATAACAAGAAGGTTAGGGCCTACTCTAGGGTGGCTCAAATTAGTATGGGATAAACTTTTTTAAATTTTTTTGATGGGCCGCCCTCTTATTCGGTTCTATTTGATGCCCTGATGCTCTGGACAAAATTTCAGCCAAATCGGTCAACGTTTGGGCGGTGCTAAACTCGTTGGAAGTTTATATGCAAAAATGTATGCAGAAACATCCAAAAACAGTGAATTGCAGTTGGACGGCATAACTTACGATGAAGAACTATGATACTCATTCAGATCTTGAAGAATTTAATACAGAATGTTATGCTGAAAACCGCGAGAAGATTAGAGTTTGCCCGGCTAAGTTATTAGCATTTCTGTGAAGTGGGGTTTGAGCAAATTTCGTTTCTTTTACCTTTGAAAAAAAAAATAAATTCACCCCTACAACATTGCAGTAAAATGCTAATATCTTTGCGTAATAAACTCTAATCTTCTCGCGGTTTTCAGCATAACATTCTGTATTTAATTCTACAAAAGCTGAATGAGAATCTTGGTTCTTGATCATAAATTGTGTTGTCCAACTGCAAATCACTGTTTTTGGATGTTTCTGCATACATTTTTCCATATAAACTTCCAACGAGTTTAGCACCGCCCAAACGTTGATCGATTTGGCTGAAATTTTGTCCAGAGCATCAGGGCATCAAATAGAACCGAATAAGAGGGCGGCCCATCAAAAAAATTGAAAAAGTGTTTTTTGAGCCACCCTAGCCTACTCACATTATTTCCACTTCTATGCAATAGAAGGAGCGGAGCTCTACCAGCTAACGGTGGTAGTTGACTTAGAGCAGAGATGGTCGGGTTTTACATTTTGCAAACCCGAACCCGTTTTGTAAATTTCCTTCAAACTCGGACCCGAGCCGAATAAGGAATAAAAAATAATTATAAAACCCGAATCCGACCCGTACCGAGAATTTTTGCATTACATAGTAAACCCATATCCGACCCGAACCAGATATAATATAATTATTTAAATCCGAGCTGTACCCGAACTAAAGTTTTTCCCGGGAAATTCAAACTTACATATTTTCTGGTTCTCTTTCAATCGCAAAGGATGTAAGCCCAAACAACGAACTAGCCTGACAATTAACAAAACTGAATAAAATAATATTCAGTATTTTATTTCTTAAACCCGTACCAGACCCGGACCCGACTTTTTTTTCTCACAAACCCGACCCGAACCCGATATTGTACTGATTTTTCAAACCCGAACCCGTCGGGTTTCGGGTTTCAAAACTCTATGGAGTAGTCCTAACTATTGAGGAATTTGAAAAAAAGACAATGTTTACATTTGCACCTGTTACCTTATCAAACGACAATTTGGCTTGTAGGATAAAATTGAAGCTTTTCTGCATTCTATGATTCGAAGTTTTAAAGTATCAGGTACGTAGTCATCAGGAGTGTTTTCACACACTACAGCCCATTTTTCATTTCGGAGGTCTTTATGGCAAATGAATTAATAATAGTTTGTGCAACTAGTGGCAAAAAGATGATTTTCCAGCACGAGTTGTACGTTTATCCAACGAGGCTTGCCGTGTTGGATAAATACTACGAGTGCTGAAAAAATCGAGTTTTGCAACGAGTTGCACCCACTATTTTTTTGCAATGACGAAAAATGAGCTTTAACATGATAAATCTGAAACAAAATTGTAAAGTCTGATTTACTCCACATGATCATTCTTACCAATAAATAATGTTGCTGCAGAGAGCAATCAGATTCTATGTAATCGTGCCACATTTCATAGCTCGACAACCATAGAAGCGATAGATGAGTTTGCCTTTGGAAAATTCTGATATTATGTCCATCAAACTATTTCATTTATTACGCGACGCAAAGAAGACACTGTTCGAACACTGTCCCAAGCTAATTCAGCAAAATGTAGTCATGTAACAACTGTTCTTATGTTGGTTTTTCATTATAGCACCCAAATGAGTGCTATAATGGATTTTATGCAACCCATTTGAGTTGCATAATGTTCATTAAAGCATCACTTCGTTGGTATGAAAAAGCATGCCGTTTTATCACTCAAAGACGAACTGTAAACCAGGTATTATGATCAGGAATTGCAAAAAAAAATATATTTATATAGTTATATAAATATAGTTATTTAAAAATAACTTTATAGATTGTACTTCATCATTTTTTCTGATAAATTTTGTCTTAAATGCTGAACACCCATAGTAAAAATTGTCTCAAATTCCGAACATTCGAATTCCGAACACCACATTAAATGCATCAAAATGCAAAACTTCAACGTTATTTGATTGTTGGCGAATTATCGTTCTTCTTCTTCTTATTGGCATTACATCCCCACACTAAGACAGAGCCGCCTCGCAGCTTAGTGTTCATTAAGCACTTCCACAGTTATTAACTGCGAGGTTTCTATAAGCCAGGTTACCACTTTTGCATTCGTATATCCTAAGGCTAACACGATGATACTTTTATGCTCAGAGAAGTCGAGACAATTTCCAATCCGAAAATTACCTAGACCGGCACCGGGAATCGAACCCAGTCACCCTCACTCATGGTCTTGCTTTGTAGCCGCGCGTTTTACCGCACGGCTAAGGAGGGCCCCATAATTATTGGCTAATTATTGTACCGGTCATAAAAAAATCTATTCCTCCGCTTATTTTTAGTCGCAATGAAAAATAAGCGCCAGATAGTCGCCATAGTACCTCCAGAAAAAAAGCTACTTAGATATTTTTGAAAATGTTGCCGCCACGTGGTGGATTCTGGTGGTAAATGCTTGGATAGCACGTGCTTTTTGTACTGCGGATAAATTTTACACATCTATGAGTAGCGTTGGAAAATGATCACGAAAGCTGTCATTTTGTTGCAAGGCACAATATAATGTTCTTGATCTGCCTGCCGTTTATTTATGCAATAATAAAAAAAATCAAATAAATCTCCATGTAACGAGTGTTCGGAATATGAGTCTTTTCTCGAGTTCTCGAAAACGGTATGTTCAACTCGGGCGCTCCTGATGTGGCTCTGGCGTGCATTTTGTTTGCACGTTTGGCTTAACATGTAGAAAATTCAAATAAAAACAAACATTTCCTCTCCCATACAACAAAGTTGTATCGAAATTCGAAAGGCTATCATTTCAATCCAAAAACTATGTTTTATTGCATTCGACTGAAGACTAAGAATTTGACTACGATCGATCATAAGGCATTTTATGAGACAGATCGAGTCAGCTGTTTTGCTCGCATTTATCTGTTTTGATAATTAGCGGGAGGTTGTTTCGAGCTGAGCATTCCAATTGAGATCTCCAAATGAAGAAAAGTGTGCGTGAATCCGCTGTATGTTTGTGATGTTTTTGCTGCAACTGGATTACCACCCACTTTATTTTTTACATCCTTCACAATTATATTAGTGTTGGATTTGGAGAACTCAATGGGTCGCATGATTAAATCTGTTTGTTCTATTTTTGGTTAGGGAAAATACCTATTCTTGGCAGTCTAAGACATTCGCCAAATTGAATGATAAAAAATAATGAATAATTACACTAAAAACACAGGTACAGCTTAACTGGTATACATTTGTATGCTCTTTCTTTGATGATGGTGTTCACAGCTTTTACCTCAAACTCAGTAAATTTATTATAAAGTAACAGGCCAACGTTTCTTCTATTGGCATAGCAATTTCTATTATCAGCAATAGATTTGCTCCCTTTAGCAACTAGACATGGAAGTGAAAGCTGGTAATGTATTGGTGCCAAATGCTGGTTGTTTATATTCTCCAGTAGTAAAATTCATTCATATTAATCGGCCGCACACTCATCTCGTTTCACTCAATTTTGGAAAAAACTTTATTGTTTATCAAAACTGGCTTAAAACAAAACATGAATTTTTAGCCTTGGCATCAATTTTATGTCATGTAGACAGGTAGGCAAAAGCATTTAAACACATTGTAAAAAAAATTGAACCCTTATGAAGCCAACAAAATCAGACGTGAATGGCAGATAGGGTACCCGTGTACCCAGATATTGACATTTTCATTACTTTTACCATTTTCAACCTATTTGAATAATGTTTGCCATTTAGGAGAAGGGAACTTATATGCTTTTTGTCCGCTGCCAAGATTTACATCTTTTGTCTTTTGTAATGCCTTAGAGTCTACACGCGTAAGCAAAAGTCTATCAACCAGTTTCAAATATACAACTTGCTCTTGGCGGTCCTTACATAATATGTTTGTTTCATAAAAAAACATGGTGGTTGTGCACAAGACACGACCGCTCGCGGTAACCAAGTGAAACCAAATCCATAAACTTAAGAATGAATATTTGTCTGTCTGCCCTTATAGACTAGGAAATGGCAAGAACATTTGTATGTAGAGGTTTTAGGGAACGATGAAGATTCTTATGATGATATTAGACCCCTCCTCTTCTGGAAGAGGGACTCTCATACAAATGAAGTACACATTTCTGCTTTAATCGAAAATTAATCTAAAAAATGGAATCCAAAATTTGCAAATTACGAATACTTAACGTCTTTTAAATAATGTAAAAATATATATTCAATCAATTTTAGGTAAAACGAAGCTCGTCGGTTCTGGTAGTATAGTATATTAACAATATATTCCACCTCGTGAGTCTTCATATGTTGAATAATGGACAGCACTGTCCTATCCAGCCGCTGGAGCCACCCCATTCTTACACTACGTTTCACAGTTGAATAATAGATACCTAATACCCTAAAAGTAGGCAATTATTTATGGTTGAAATGCGCTATGTAGGATCAGGAATGATTATAATTTTTTTGATGAGCTTGGAAAGTATTGAAGTTGCAAAAGGAAAGCGGTACTGTCAGCCACATAAGGGTTAAAACACTACGGTGTTGCTATCACTTTTAATATAATCCATGGTCTGCGTAAAAATCCGAATAGAAACATTTTTATTTTAACACTTTTTTTAAATAAATGCCATCGCCGGATATTTTCTATTTCGTATTTTTGCTAAAATCAAATCACATAGAATTGTGCGTGGTATCTTTTTAGCGTGTGGTTGATATGCTCACAAACACATTCTCTCGCTCTATTCCGAAGTGTGCTGCTGTCAAAGAAAACTAACAGTCCCGATTTTATTTAGTGAAACATAGAGCAAATATTGGATAAATTTGCTCTTTGTGGTAATAATCAAGTGGTGATAAAGTGTAAAAAGTAGTGTACGTACTTAATTTGTCGTGTCAAACGCAATAAAGAGGAGAAACAGGCGATCCAAAAAAGTAAGTAACAGTTTGCTATTCGTGCTCTGCTTTCTTTTGGCAATGCAATAATGGCAAGGATTTCGAAGGTGCAAATTTGTTTCGATGATTAACTCATCAAATCTTGCTACTTTTACACAAACAACTTATTCAAATGAAAGCTTAGACTTGAAATTGTGTGTGATTGAATCAAAATTATGTTCATAAATAGTGTATGTTTGCTGGAAAATGCAAATATTGTTGAGGGTGCCAACAACTGCCGCACCCTGCCGATGCCGTATTCTACCTACTACAGTTTTAGCAAAAAAAATCATACGATTTTCAATACATGTCGATTGGTACCACGCACAAAATGCACAAGAAAATACGAATGAAAAGTTAAAATTTACAAACATTAGGGTTACCGCTCTTTGAATTCACACCATGTATCCAAATCAATACCATTCGAAAACAAAGAATTTGTCCGCAAATTGTTTTATTTCTCATTTTTGTGATTTTTTCAGCAGTGAGCACGCCGGATAATAACAAAACAATGTTATTGACATAGGAGCAAAGAAGGAGCATATTAATTATTTATAATTGAACAGATATCCTATTATGTGTTAAGAACTAACGGAATGTTCATGCAAAATCATGCTGCGATGAAACGTCTCATAAAATATCTTATTGCGTTCAAAAAAAGGTGTCTTGGTTAAATGCTAAAAAGTCAGTTTCACTACCTACTAGCTGAATTAAGTTGGGATTTTTTTAAAATAAATTATGGATTTTCCGTTAATATAGGGCAAAAGACGGCTTTGGCAGGTTTTGTTCTATTATTGTCCGGGGGGTTTTTGTCGACCAAATTTTATGATATTTGGCCACAATATTCTTTGACATACAAAGAACGTTTAGGCCAAATTTGAGCATAATCAGTCATAAACAAACCCCTGACAATTATAGAACAAAACCTACCAAAGCCGTCATTCCCCCTATGTCTTGATTTTCTGAAGCTGCACAATCAAATGCAAGTAGTTATTTATATCTGAATGAAGGAAAGAATAAACTGTATGTTGCTCTGAAAAAATGGAACCTGTGTGCATATATTCTCGTTATGCGATGAACACGTTTCTGTAGAAAATGAAAAGCATGATTCGTTCAGCTTCTTCTCCAGTTCTTTCATACTTTAATACAAACTGGCGTTGGCGTTGGCCAACGGTGAACGTCCGTCACGACCCGATACAGACGTCATCATCCATCTATTGGTGGAAATAGAGTTTGCGAGCAGTCAAGTTGTCTCTAGATGGATTTTTTGCATTTCAAACCGATTTATACACTTTTTCCATTGCATTGTGCAGCTGGAGAAAAATTGTTTCAAATGCACCATTGTTGCACACTTTTTAAGGTTTTTGCCTTTCTCGTACGACAAAGTTGTACCGAAAGGCTATGTGATCACTCCAAAAACGATTTTTTTTATAGGAGGCCCGGAGACCCATAGTGTTATATACAAATTGACTCAGCTCGACTAACTGAGGTGATGTTTGTATGTGCGTATGTATGTGTGAGTGTGTATATGTGTGTGTGTACAAATTTTATAGACACTTTTTAAAACATAGCATTACTCGGAGGTTCCATTCGACGGGGAATCCTGTCCTATTGTGTGCTATTGAAAATTGGCTAGATCGGACTATGCGATCAGAAGTTATGGCCAAAATACTATTTTTATGCACAAAACACGCTAAAAAATACTCATTTTTATTTTTTGCCTTTCTCGTACACTACGTAAAGGCTATATGATCACTCCAAAACCATTTTTTTTTGTTTTTATATGATATTAATTGAAATGATAAATTATATATTTTTTTATATGAACCTACGTGTTTCGTTGTTTACATAAATAACTCAGTTACCTACTGGATTGTCACCTTCTCTAATAATCTAAATTACTTCCATCTTATAATTCAATATAATTCTTATTATATTCTATATTCTTTAATCTTATTAAATCAAACACATTTTTTTTCAGAACAGTCTTTAATAAACAATAAGATAAGTTTCGACACACCTGCATTGAACAATGCAATTTGTTGATAGCCACTTTATAATCAGCAGCACATCTTAGGGTATCCAATTCACCCACACAGTCCCTATATCTCCGAACTCCGATATCAAAATATCTCGTATTGAAGATTAAACTATTAAACTTATGCATGCACAACGTTCATATATGCTCACAACAGATCGCAATGATTATTACTTCTTTCAAGGTTTATTTGAATACTACACCGCCACGAGAAAGCAAAAGGTACAATTTGTCTGCACCTTGAAATTATCGGTGATTCCTGTTGCACTTTAGTTTCTTTCTTCACCTACAAAAAGCGACCATTGTTTTCCGATGGTGTGTTTAAACCCTGCTCGTGTGATACAAACCTGACAGAGATCCAACCGCAGTGATATTTAATTGGCTTGGGAATTTACAATAAAGCATGTGATACAAGCTAAATAATTCACACCGTCACGGGTCTTTTCTCCTCCGTTTCATGTTGGTGGCATTTTTTTATTTTCTTAAGACGAAACCCGACGACAGCGAGAGAGATCCGAAAGTAGGCCAGCCGGTGGCATTACCGCCAATTTCAGCAGATTTGTACGGGAGAACAATTCAAAATGCGCCCCTAAAGCTTTTTGGTTGTTTTCATCATTATAAACAAGAATACCGACCCATTTCAACTTCTTCTTCTTCTTCATTGGCATTACATCCCCACACTGGGACATTGCCGCCTCGCAGCTTAGTGTTCATTAAGCACTTCCACAGTTATTAACTGCGAGGTTTCTAAGCCAGGATACCATTTCTGCATTCGTATATCATGAGGCTAACACGATGATACTTTTATGCCCAGGGTAGTCGAGACAATTTCCAATTCGAAAATTGCCTAGACCGGTACCGGGAATCGAACCCAGCCACCCTCAGCATGGTCTTGCTTTGTAGCCGCGCATCTTACCGCACGGCTAAGGAGGGCCCCATTTCAACTTGTAGATGCAATATTTACAAAACTAGTAACATTTCACAATGATCTCTTATTCAAAACAACAAGTTTTTTTTCATGATTTTCTAACGCATTCACAATATGTTTTAAAAATGGGCCAGAGTCAAAACGCCCAAATGATGGTCTAAAATGGCTCAATTGCATGTAAAAAAAGAAATTAATATGTATTCGGCCTAATGATTAACTACTATTGAAGTGTAATGGAAATATTTGTTCAAAAATGCGCTATAGAAAAGATTATATGTGTGATTTTATGAATTAGCCCATTTTGGGCTCGTGGGTGCGCTATGCACTGTTCTCCCCTATGTAGACTGCCCTCGCTTATTCCTCAGTAACACAGGCAATCGAACTTTTTGGAGATGGATGCTGGATTCATGTATGGCTTCGGAAAATTAATATTCAAAATCGATAGTTAACCCAGTTAGGAGGAACGGTTCTTGGCCTCAGCACACACTCGTTCCAATGTTCATTCAATCGTATCAACTCAGATGTGCGTCGTCATTCATTTGTTGATAATTAGCACCTCAAATAGTTTGAAAGGCGGATTAAATAACTCCACTGATAGTATCGATAAAATAAATTCATATAAAAAATTTGAAAGTCGATAATAGCAAATTACAACCGTTCAATACGTTGACGGATTGATTAATCATTATGTTTGCTAATAAGAAGGCGAACCTCGCCAACCATTCGATCCTTATGGGACCCACCACTATCGGAACAGTGGCTTCACTAGACTGCATATGATTAATCCACTTAGCGGTAATGGTGCCTTTCTCGTGCATTATAAAAATATTATTTTGGCCATTACTCTTGAACCCATAGTCCGATCTGGGCAATTTTCAATAGGAAACAATGGGAGAGTATTCTGCGTCGAATGCAACTTGTTGCGAGCAGGATGTTGCGGTTGAGGATAAGTACCTTAAAAATGATTGAGATTTATTCGTCCACAGACATACACACACACAGACATCACCTCAATTCGTCGAGCTGAGTCGATCGGTATATAACACTATGGGTCTCCGGGCCTCCTATAAAAAGTTCATTTTTGGAGCGATCATATAGCCTTTACCGTATACTTAGTATACGAGAAAGGCAAAAAGAAGAAAAAAGCATTATACCAGTTTGTCGCATTTTGATAACGATCGCATGAGTTGATAAACGATTGCGTTTTTTGCTTTCTAATCTGAAAGCTTTTTCTTCAAATTTCGAATAAACTAAATGTAAGTATCGAAAATAAAATGGGCGAGTTATAGGGTAACGGTACCAATAGTGGAGGTATTAGTAGATCCACAAAAGAAAATATTTTTAAAAAATTGATGATTATGGGAAATTTACAGCTTTGATATCTTAGTCAATAGATAAACTAATAAATTTGCTAACAAAAATGAGATAGATGTCATTTAACATCAACAATTACCAAATATTGCTTGCACCACTATGGGTACACTGTTCCTTTAGTGGCGGTAAAAATTAATTTTGGTTCCCATAGTGGTGCTATCCATTGGTTTCTTATGAGACTCGCCACTATTGGTACAGTTGCACCACTATAGGTGCAAGGGAGTCAATTTTGTTAAGGAAAATCATTGTTTTCAATAGTTTTTCAAGTGAAATCTTAAGATAAGTTGCATTTAACTGGATATTGAAAACACGACGCATCAACTAAAACCATCGTAAAATGTATAAATATGATAAATCTCATTAAAACCCTACTACCTCCACTATTGGTGCTACCTCCACTAAGGGTACGGTTACCCTAGTAATACAGGTGTTGAAGATATCAGAAGAATCGGAATAGTGAGAAATGGGTAAGGAAAAAAATGCAAAAGCTTCTCAAGATGTTATACAAGTAACACCCATCGAATAGCCTTTCGAACGCATGCATCGTACGGTATGTTTCTTTAATATGTGAGGCAAATTACAGCCGCCATGTCATGCCTAGAAAAAATAGAAATCTGAACTAATCTGAATTGTTTTGAGTTTCTTCAGTCTAAATCTAAACAGTTTTAAATTTCTTCAGATGAGAACTTTGTGGACTGGTCATACAATTAACGGTATAATTTTTACTCACATGCCTTAAATTTTGTTTCTCAATGGCATTCAAGAAAAAAATCTCCACTGGTCTACTAAGCATCTTGTGTTCGGTCCTAATATTCGGTAAGTTATCTATTGCTAAATGTTGTATGCAATGATTCTTGTAAAAAATCTGTGGAATATCGTTGAAAATGCTAGCATAATAATAGCCAAAATTTGTTCACTTTTGATTTTAAAATTAGTTGCAGCTAAAATCTTCCCATTATAAAGATGGTGTTTGCAGTTTATAACTGGAAAGTGCTTATTATAGACTAAGAAGAGAGTCTGGAGATGAAATGTTAAAAAGTAGAAGTAGAAGATAAACACGTCATCTCGACTCGCCTCGACTTTAAAAACGGCATGTGACTTTCCATGTTTCCATTAATATGTACATTGTACATATATGAAAATGATGTTATTACCCTAGTTTGTTTTTATCTCTTTTGCAGATACTAACGTTACTTATTTTCTGTATTGAAATCACACGAGCAGCACAGTCGCTATGGCCGAATCTACAGGCAGAGAAATGTTCCAGCGGCGGAAACCTGAAGTACATCTCCGGTAATGCTCTGACAGACAGTCCGAACTGCCTAGGGCCAAACAATGCTCCATACCCTAGCAGCGTAGTGACGCGGACGTTCTCCAACTGGAATCCCAGCGGAACGTCCCGACGGGGGAGAATGAGCCAAATGCCCGTTCTAGACCCGAAAGTGATGCAGCAAACATTGATGCAAACATACGGCGATATCAACGACGTAACGCAGAGCGAAGATGTGCGAACACGATATAGTAAGTACCAGTTTGCAGATTTGTTTATTTCCAATTTTACTAATAAAATAATTTATTTTCTTATTTACTACTAACAATCAAAGAAAATGCTTCAAAATGCTAATTCAGATATATGTATTATACATATAAAGCCATATAGCCATGTATTATATATATATATATAGCCATTATAATAAACATTTTCTTTGATTACACTGGACGACAAAATCGGAAAAAAACGTATGCCGCATTTGCACTGCCCATGATCGCATATTTGTAACATTAGCATTTAGGTTCATATTGTTAATCGTTTGTCAATCCTCCCCCCACAAACTCAATCATTTCCAGCTTACCACAGAAAGCAAGGTAGTAAAGCCTATTTTATTGTTGTGGGATTGAATGCAGTAAATTAAGTTTTCTGAACGATTCACAGGCTTTTTACAAAATTACAGAAATCGACTAGTGATTGGCGATAGTTGATTGGTAGGAAAATTTTAAGATTATTATTTTTTTATTCTTTGTCGGGTAAATTCATCACTGCGACCAGTTATTTGATCTATTGTGATATATTACCCTTTTCGTAAGCTGAGTCATAATGACGTATCGGTATCGGACGTGCGGTAAGACGCGCGGCTACAAAGCAATACCATGCTGAGGGTGGCTGGGTTCGATTCTCGGTGCCGGTCTAGGCAATTTTCGGATTGGAAATTGTCTCGACATCTCTGGGCATAAAAGTATCATCGTGTTAGCCTCATGGTATACAAATGCAAAAATGGTAACCTGGCATAGAAACCTCGCCATTAATAACTGTGGAAGTGCCTAATGAACACTAAGCTGCGAGGCGGCTCTGTCCCATTGTAGGGACGTAATGCCAATAAGAAGAAGAAGAATAATGACGTATCACTATTATTACAGTGTAACACTTGAAGCGTGTTCCAACTGTTTGAACTTAATTTTGGTGAGAGTTTTGCCAATGAAATGTTTCATGTAAATGTAAATGTTACGCAAAAACTTTATTTGAATTATATAACTTAATTAAATTTTTGCTAAAAGCATCCATAACCCTAATTCAAATTTTGAAGGAAGTACTAGATTATCTGCCGCCAATAGGGCATTTCGAACACCATTACGAAGGCAACTGGCTCCACTGCTCGACATTACCAGCACATCTAATCAACGGAGAGGCGCGAAGGTATGTGTAAGCCACCGAATCACGTGCCACACCATGGGATGTAATGGGTGGAATGGGATAGGAAAATCTGTTAACCTGCGATATATCGAAAGCTGTTACCTATCGCCTATATAAGGATCCAACCCCCCAAAATCGGGTCTCTTTTGGATTCTTGAAATCGACAGCACAAGTCTTATAATTTAAAGTGGTTGAGTTCTTTGCTAGTGAATTGAACCTGTGAAATAGGATACCATCGGTGAAATTATCACCTGTTTTATAAAATCTTCTTTTTGGAGTTCCAACTCCCAATCTAACTCGTGAGGACGCTAAGAGTGTAATAAGTGCTTTTAGTGGCCACTTAGTGGCATACTGGTTCTCCTTATCGCCAACGTGAGACCAGAAAGTGATTGAAAGGTCGCCTCCCGGTTAGAAGCGTAAATCGGCACGAGTGAGAATCCGTTATAGAACCGGCTAGGCAAGGTGTCGTGATCCGCGAGTTAGATTTAATTCCTTTCAATAAAGACTACAGTGACTAGTGCTGCCGAAAGTGATTTCGCTCATAGCGGAGTCGCAAAGATCGTCCGTTACCATACGATCAGGTCGTACGTCACCAAACGACCAGAAACCACGTTCCGTGATCGGAAAGATTGCAGCCCTGACGAGGGTGAAGCGCTCCGAAGTAATTCTACGGAAAGCAGCCAGCAGAACGAGTTCCGTGCCACGCGAGGACCAGGACAGCAAGAAATCCAGAATCGGTTAAGCAGTGAGTGAGCCTACAGTTTTTTCTTAAATAAATAGTGAAATTGTTCAAAAATAAGCAATTGCTTACTAAATATATTTTAGTTTATTTGCTGGGTTTGTTGCATAATCTAATTTTTTTATAGTTTATTGCGTGCGCTGAAAGAAAGTTTTTCCAGGTTGAGAACAGAAAGTGAAACAGGTGAGTTTTCCCCAGCACGTTGTGCCGACCCTGAGAGATTAAAAGAGGTGAGCTGGCTCGGGACGTGAGGACGTCCATGCCACAGACGCATGGGCGTCATTGGTAGTTACAATTGGCGATCCTCGGAAAAAAATCAAATTGTATGGTCAACCACACAATTTTACTGTGCTTGGGGGAGACTCACTATTCCTCTTTCATAGCTCTTCGTGATTGAATTGATTTTGATTTCAGTATTTGCGATTTTCTAAGTGGTAGGACAGTCCGTTTGATCTAGTGCAAAGCGGCAAAAGATTAGCTACCTGAATAGCAAGCTGCACAAACATCTATTGTTTGCGGGTTGAACGATTCTCTA
Organism: Armigeres subalbatus; assembly: GCF_024139115.2. Classification (NCBI taxonomy): domain Eukaryota; kingdom Metazoa; phylum Arthropoda; class Insecta; order Diptera; family Culicidae; genus Armigeres; species Armigeres subalbatus. Next base: position 178,044,541 of record NC_085140.1, on the reverse strand, counting down.
AAAAAGGGTAAACCACGCGGTTCGAAACGATTGCTCATCTTATCATTCTTTTGGGTCGAATGCATCTATTGTTGAAGTTGTTTGTCGCGATTTGAAACAGTTTTGAGTTTGCTTTGGTGCGTTTCTAGGTTCTAGCAGCATTATTAGCAGTTTTTATTGGGTTTCTTTTGGGCAGCAATTAATCATATGATGGCACATGTAGGTAGCAGTGCAATAGCGAATGTAGAAGACTTGGAGGCACACTTTGGTGACCTTCGAGTCGATTTTCTGAACGAAGACGAACTTGATTATGAGTTGCGAATCAGGGGAATCAGTTGCGAAGAAGGCGCGCAAATGGTTCGCAAGCGTGGGAATCTAAGAGAAGTTCTCAAGCGGGATCGAGAATCGGTTGTTAAATTAGAAATCAAATACGAACTTGATCCAGAAATAGATTATGCGTGTTGTGTGGATAAATATAATGCTCTGCTGGATAGCTTGGATGGTGCGAAAACGTCACCACCGCGATGCCAATCCACAATGTTACATTTAGGCACTAGGATTGGTAGATTGATGCATTATGTAGATGAGACAAAGCAGAATTTTCTGAAAACGTTTCTCGATCAAATTATCGAATGGCTTAATCGTTTCTTCTATCAGAAAAGGGAAAATCAGAGGACAGATAGCGTTGATAGTGATTTTTTGGTTGGTGATTTACTAAAAGCACCTCAAAATCCTGTAACGAGCCAAAGTGAAAGCGTTCCGGATTGGATCCAGTCGATAACGATTTAATTCAGTGTTTGCAAAGATTAGGGTGCTTAGACCCAGCTTCAAACTCGGGTGATCAGAAGAGAGATATCCGTGATGCCATGCTCACATTCGAACATGAGTTGTACTTATTACGAAAGTACAAACAGACATCCCAAGCGCGAGAAAATGTAAGATGTAATGTGTCTACATCCGTTACACACTCGGTTCACGTAACATCGAATAGCACTAGAATATCAAATTTAAACACGACAGTGGTGAATTCTCTTTCTTCTCCCAAGGTGACACCATCAGTCAGTGTACCTTCACCACCGTCACTCAGCTCATTTCGTCACACTAATGTCTCAATTCCTAATGCTTCTAATCATTACTCAGTACCTCATCTCTATGGTGGTGTCCCTTACTCATCGTCAGCGTATGGTTATCCTACGCCGTATACAGGCTCATTTCCAGGAATGAATGCTTCTTGCATGCTTCCAACTGGATGGTATCCAAATGCATACTGTAATAGCCTAGCTGGATACCAAAATCTTCCAGCCATATCATACTTGCCACATCAAACTCCATACTCTGCACCCATGCCGGTAGTTTCTATCACACCTCAAGTCTCGATTACCCCCTCTATTTCGACTTTCAGCCCTGTCGCTCCAACCACATTGGTGCCACAGACAGCGTATATTCCCACTCACTCCCATCTGTCGAGCGTACCTATGAATGCGTCGTACAGCCATAAATCTTTGCCTGTCTCGAAGTGGAAGCTGGAGAAATACACAGGTACCGATCAAGGCAGCAACTTGAATGAGTTTCTGGTATTGGTGCAACAATTGTCGCTCGCTGAGAGAATCTCAGAGCAAGAATTGTTTGACTCGGCATTCCACTTATTTACGGGACCTGCTTTGAATTGGTTCATGTCAATGAGTTCCAAAGGCTTATTAAGAGATTGGAGCCATATGGTGGAGGAATTGAGAAGGTCATTCGTACATCCAGAATTAAATTCTCTGGTTCGATCAAAAGTGTATCAACGGCGTCAGCAAAGAAACGAGTCGTTTCAAGACTACTATTACGACATGGAGAAACTGTTTAGGTCAATGACGGTACAAATGAATGATGCCGAGAAGTTGGATGTAGTGAAGCGCAATATGCGTGGAGACTACAAGAAATACCTTCTATGGAAGCCAACTACGACGCTACAGCAATTAGTTGAAGCTGGTCGTCTGATTGATGCCTCAAATTTTTCCCTCTATAATAAAATGTTTGGCTCGGAAAAATCGGCCAACATCGTAAACGAAATCCACACGATCAAACAGGAAGTTAAATCTCAGAACCCTCGACCAAATGAAAAAAAATGGTCTAACAATAATCAAAAATCAAAGACGTTTGAAAAATTTCCGAACAAATCAATGAAGGAACAAACTAAATCATTGCCAAATCAGAAGAAACCACCTTCCACTGACTTGCCTACCAAACCTCAAGTAGGAAAAGAGAACCCACAGGAAGGAAATCATAATAATATCCGTTCTTTAGATAGTTTGGTGGCAGCACACAAACCTCCTCAAATGGATCAATGCATTTATTGCCGATTTACAAATCACACCGTCGATCAATGTCGGTCGAGTAAAGGATTGTTTTGCAGGATGTGCGGCTTTAAAGGGTTTGACACCCAGAACTGTCCTTATTGCTTAAAAAACGGATTTCAGACGACCAAAAGTCGCCGGTCGTCGACGTCCTCCGCGTAAATAGTTTTCAAAACTCTGTTACTCCGTTCGAATTTTGGGAACCTACTTTAGAGGAAATGTACTCTAAAGCGGTTCCAGATGTACAAGTAATTTTGAATTCAATGCCAAATAGACCGTACGCTAAAGTTAAACTCTATGGGAATATAGTAAAGGGATTACTTGACTCAGGCAGTAATTTAACTTTAATCAGTGATAGAATTTATCATAAATTGAATAAACCCAAATTACATCCTTTGATTGATCCATTGGACATAAGATCAGCTAGTGGCACAAAGTTGAAAGTACTTGGTAAACTGTACATTCCGATTACATTCGATAATCAGCTTAGAATAATTTCCACCATGGTGATCGAGAATATGATTCTAGATTGCCTCTTAGGCATGGATTTTGGAGAAAATTCAAAATTTCTCCATCCATAAAGCGATGTGCTTTAGTAGAAGAAGAAAAGAACCCGAACCCTGAAGAACTCAAAACATCGTTAACCAAACCCGAATTGGAACAATTGGAAAGCGTTAGGAAACTTTTCAAAATTGCTGTTCCGAGTGAAATATCCTCCACTCCCCTTATTACCCACCGGATAGATATCCAAGAAGAGTGGAAAGGCAAACCAGCCATTCGTCAATATCCTTACACCATCTCTCCTAAAGTCCAAGAAAAGGTAACGGAAGAGCTGGACAGGATGCTTCGAGTGGGAATAATTGAAAGATGTCATTCTGATTGGTCGCTAAATGTCGTCCCGGTGATAAAACCAACCGGAAAAGTCCGATTATGCCTCGATGCGCGGAAAATTAATGAGCGCACCGTGAGGGACGCGTATCCTCTACCACACCCCGGTAGAATTTTAGGCCAATTACCGAAAGCCAAGTACTTGAGCACCATAGACCTCTCAGAAGCTTTCTTACAAATTCCCCTCGAAGCATCCTCCCGCCGGTACACAGCATTTAGTGTACAAAGCAAAGGTATGTTCCAGTTCACCCGTCTACCCTTTGGCTTGGTCAACAGTCCGGCGACCTTGTCCCGTCTGATGGACCAAGTCTTAGGACACGGTGAACTGGAACCTCGCGTTTTTGTATATTTAGATGACATAGTCATCGTAAGTGAAACGTTCGAAGAACATGTCAAACTACTTAAGGAGGTAGCACGTCGGTTACGAGCCGCTAACTTAGCAATCAATCTAGATAAGTCCAAATTTGGAGTCGAAGAACTTCCATTTTTGGGTTATTTACTATCTATCCAAGGCTTAAAACCGAACCCTGAGAAGGTCAGAGCCGTGATAGATTATGAGCGCCCGACAACGGTAACAAAGTTACGCAGATTTCTGGGCATGTGTAACTATTACCGGAGGTTTATACAAGACTTCAGTGGTGTAACAGCTCCACTGACAGATCTGCTTAAAACCAAGAGTAAAGTTTTAGGATGGAATGAGAGGGCCGAAGAAGCTTTTAGTGATATTAAAGAAAAGCTAATCACCGCTCCCATTCTCATGTGTCCTGATTTTACTAGAGAATTCTGCATCCAAACCGACGCCAGCGATGTAGCTGTGGCCGGTATACTTACGCAGGAGCAATATGGCTCTGAAAGGGTCATCGCCTATTTTTCACACAAATTAACGACCCCACAACGCAATTACCATGCGTGTGAAAAGGAAACCCTAGCGGCATTGTTGGCTATTGAGGCATTCCGCGGGTATGTGGAAGGAGCCCACTTTACCTTAATCACCGACTCGTCCGCGTTATCACACATAATGACCACAAAGTGGAAAACCGCATCGCGTTGTAGCAGATGGTGTTTAACCCTGCAGCAGTACAACATGAGCATAATACATCGGAAGGGACGGGATAACATAGTACCCGACGCCCTATCCAGGGCCGTTGCGATAGTGACAACCCGATCATCTTCGTCTTGGTACGACAAAACCATAAAGGACGTCAAAGAAAACCCCGACGACTTTGTAGATTTCCGAGTCGAAAACGGAAAACTTTATAAATTTGTTTCCACTCCGAATTTACCCTACGATCATCGGTATGAATGGAAGTTAGTACCACCGGTGACAGATAGAGAGGAAATTATCCGCGAAAATCACGACGGGTCAATGCATCTTGGAACAGACAAGACAATTGACCGAATAAAGCAGCGCTACTATTGGCCAAAATTAGCCGCTGAAGTGCGCGATTTCATTAAGGACTGCACAACATGCAAAGAAGTCAAAGGATCTTCAGTGCCTGTTGTCCCCTTTATGGGTGATCAACGGATCACTAAACACCCATGGCAAATAATTGCAATGGACTTCATTGGTCCCTTGCCTCGCAGCAAGAAAGGCCATCAGCATATACTTGTGGTGCTTGATCTATATAGCAAATGGATTATGCTGAACCCCGTACGTAAGATCGACAGCGCATCTTTATGTGCCATTGTTCGTGATCAATGGTTCTTTAGGAACTCAACTCCTGAAGTTATCATAACTGATAACGCCTCATGCTTCCTGTCAAAGGAATTCAAATCTTTTTTAGAGCGTTTTCACATACGACACTGGCTAAATGCTAAGTATCATTGCCAAGCAAACCCAGTAGAACGGGTCAATCGAACCGTGAACGCTGCCATAAGGACTTATGTAAGAGAAGACCAAAGACAATGGATTCCAAATTATCGGAAATAGAAACGATATTGAATTCTTCGGTTCATTCCGTTACCAAATTGACCCCCTTTTTTATTACTCACGGTCATGAGCTATTCGTGAAAGGATCAGATCACAAGGATCTCCCTTCAGAACACGACCAAACTGTTCAAGATCGATCTGAATCACAAAAACAACTTTTCGATAAAATCTACGAAGTTGTAGAGAAAAATCTGAAACAAGCTCACGAAGTTGGAAAACACCGTTACAATCTTAGACATCGTCAGCATGCTAAGAGTTTCGAAATAGGTCAACAAATTTATTATCGCAACATGAAACAGTCTAGCGCGGTGCATAACTACAATGCAAAGTATGGCGCTATGTATCTGCCAGGACGAGTAAGGTCTAAACTGGGCTCATCGTCATATGAGATTGAGGATTCCTTTGGGAAATCATTAGGATTTGGCATGCAAGTCACATGAAACCAGCATAAACATTGTATTCTTAAATCCAGAGCGTGTACGTAGACTAAAAAGTAACGTTTTTTTCCAGTTCGATAAGATTATCTCCAGACAGTTGATCGTAAGTAAACACTGATACTTCGTTATCATTGGTAAACACTGCCGACGTCTGAAACATTGGTTCTGTATAGCTTTTCTAGTACGTCACCAAATTAGCTAAAACGATAGAAAAAAAGGTAATTACATATGTTCGAAAACCGTGATAATCTAGCTTCAAACAATAGATATTTTCACGATTTTCCTCCCTGATGAAAATTTTTGCGATGCTGCGATAACTTACTGTTGATAGTATTTGACAGTCGCCATCGAATCGAGTAGTGTTTTCGAAATTTGAAATCGGCTCACATCTCAAGCATGTGTCTACGATCTAATTTAGCACAGATATAGATTTCTCTTTAAATAAATTCAGGCTGGTTTAGGCAGAATAGAAAGTGTTCTTCGCATTTCGCTGGAGACCGGAGGCTAACAGCCGCTGATGGTCAGTACAAGGTATAACCTTCTAAATAGATACTGAGTCCTCGGACAATGAAAGTATATGACCCCGAATACCAAGGCACTTATCTAGTCAGGCTTAAACTAAACCCAAAGCATACTTAATTAGACAAATGATTAGGTTTGGCCGGTAGACAGTTACGTCTACGGTATTTTAATACCATTAGAATAGGATGATAGGTATAGGTTTTGTAAATAGCTTAAATTTACTGTACAGCTAGTAGTAAGTTAGGTTGAAGGGTGTGTGTGTGAAAATTGACTGAATGAATGTGAATGAAATAATATTGAGGGATCCCGCTTGAGAGTTAGGTGAATGATAGTATGAATGAGTTAATTAAAACCAGAACTACGGAAGCCCACCAAAGCTATGTTTTTCCTCACAAGTTGAGGGAGTATGGATAAAATTCCATAAGATGTTTTCTTGAAGGTAAAGAATGATTAAAATCGGTAACTGAATCGTTAACCTCAATGGTTTAAAAAAAAGGGGAGTATCAAAAAAACAACTCGTTAACAATAGAACCCTAAATAAATGCTCCGGACCTACTACCCAAAGGACAAAGGACTATATATTGCAATCAATAATCAATTCCCATGATTAAAAAATTCCCATATCTAACAATATGTGAATTTTTATTTGAAGAGGGGAACATTGTAACACTTGAAGCGTGTTCCAACTGTTTGAACTTAATTTTGGTGAGAGTTTTGCCAATGAAATGTTTCATGTAAATGTAAATGTTACGCAAAAACTTTATTTGAATTATATAACTTAATTAAATTTTTGCTAAAAGCATCCATAACCCTAATTCAAATTTTGAAGGAAGTACTAGATTATCTGCCGCCAATAGGGCATTTCGAACACCATTACGAAGGCAACTGGCTCCACTGCTCGACATTACCAGCACATCTAATCAACGGAGAGGCGCGAAGGTATGTGTAAGCCACCGAATCACGTGCCACACCATGGGATGTAATGGGTGGAATGGGATAGGAAAATCTGTTAACCTGCGATATATCGAAAGCTGTTACCTATCGCCTATATAAGGATCCAACCCCCCAAAATCGGGTCTCTTTTGGATTCTTGAAATCGACAGCACAAGTCTTATAATTTAAAGTGGTTGAGTTCTTTGCTAGTGAATTGAACCTGTGAAATAGAATACCATCGGTGAAATTATCACCTGTTTTAGAGTTTTTTGGAGTTCCAACTCCCAATCTAACTCGCGAGGACGCTAAGAGTGTAATAAGTGCTTTTAGTGGCCACTTAGTGGCATACTGGTTCTCCTTATCGCCAACGTGAGACCAGAAAGTGATTGAAAGGTCGCCTCCCGGTTAGAAGCGTAAATCGGCACGAGTGAGAATCCGTTATAGAACCGGCTAGGCAAGGTGTCGTGATCCGCGAGTTAGATTTAATTCCTTTCAATAAAGACTACAGTGACTAGTGCTGCCGAAAGTGATTTCGCTCATAGCGGAGTCGCAAAGATCGTCCGTTACCATACGATCAGGTCGTACGTCACCAAACGACCAGAAAACCACGTTCCGTGATCGGAAAGATTGCAGCCCTGACGAGGGTGAAGCGCTCGAGTAATTCTACGGAAAGCAGCCAGCAGAACGAGTTCCGTGCCACGCGAGGACCAGGACAGCAAGAAATCCAGAATCGGTTAAGCAGTGAGTGAGCCTACAGTTTTTTCCTTAAATAAATAGTGAAATTGTTCAAAAATAAGCAATTGCTTACTAAATATATTTTAGTTTATTTGCTGGGTTTGTTGCATAATCTAATTTTTTTATAGTTTATTGCGTGCGCTGAAAGAAAGTTTTTCCAGGTTGAGAACAGAAAGTGAAACAGGTGAGTTTTCCCCAGCACGTTGTGCCGACCCTGAGAGATTAAAAGAGGTGAGCTGGCTCGGGACGTGAGGACGTCCATGCCACAGACGCATGGGCGTCATTGGTAGTTACAACACCCAACATTTTACACGGTTGGTATTCTTTAATTTCCCGGCTAACCTGATTTTCCACAGCTTTTTAAATACCACCCGAATTTTCTTTGATTTTTTTGTGAATTTTTCATGGGGTTAACTCATAGTTTCATCAACGCTGAAGGTCATAATCGACTAAAACCCACCCGTGTAAAAAAGAACTGGGTGTATTAGAGATCGTCATTGAATGACTATGAGCAGACTAAGAGCATTATCCTAGTTAAGTTTGGAACTATATTCCTCATGAAATGCAATACACAGAAAAAAATAATGAAAATTAAGTAGCGCGTATAAATAAAGACATGGAAAGTTACACTATTTTGGACGTACATAGATATTTTTTAATAAATACACCCTAAATGTATGCAATTTCTATAGCATTATGTCAGTTTCTGTGGCATACATCATATAAAAGTTGGCCTAATGCAATGGAAATTGCATACATTCAGGCGATAAAATCGTTTAAATTTACGCTCTTTTTGGCATGCATGTGCATTACTTTCGTTTAAATTTCAACAACTTTTTCTATCTGTGTACCGTATAGGAATTTGATCTCCAGATTTCAAAGGGTTCTGTTAGCCACTTGCTAAAGAACTTTCGTCGTTAATTGAAAAGTGCCGGACATCGGCATAATAAATGTTGTGAGTCTTCCATTTGCATATCACAAAAGCGACAAGCATGTTGACAACATCACGCTATGTTTAAAGGCAACTATTATGCAAAGTGAATGCACCTCGGATGTTAAGCCGTTAGATCATAGTTTTTTTCCAGACACTCCATTTTTTTCCAGGCGCTTCAGGGAAAATTTTCATATAATTTTTTTTTTTTCATTTATACTAGAAGTTATACTAGAAATACTGTTAACATCGAACATTCGTAACAGCCCGGGCTAGCCCTGTAGTAAAAAAAAATATCAAGACAAATCTGAAGTCTGGACATCAGAGGTCAACGCAACCCATCACCCTCAACTTGGTTTCACTGGGCGTTACTGCCGGAGTCTTTTAGTTAAACGGGGTGTTTTGAAAGGAAAATAATGCAATGGTTATTATACGGTATTGAAGAGTCTACCACAGGTAGTTGATTGCTGTTTTAGTGTATCATTGCTGGACTTCTATTCAGACGCCTTACGAACGAGCTTTTTGTGACAGTTGGATAGCAGCCGGGCTACAAATTACCGAAGAATTACCCTTCTTTGAAATTATATGTTCTTGAATTTTGTGAGCGCTTCACAGGAAGGCCTTACAAAGTATGGGCTTCGTGGCCATGTGATTTTAGACGTCAATCGTCTAGACGAATGTGCTAGGAGTGTGGGTTCGATTCCCGACCTGGTATAAAAGAAATTTTTCATGATTGAAAAATTCTCCACTGGTCCACTAAGTGTTCTGTGTCCTGTCCGATGTCTTATGCTAGGTGTAAAGTGTTCAGTCTGTGCGTCTGTCTCTGGTCGAAGACGGTGTTCATGTCTTTTTATATATGGAGCAAACAACGGAAGCCATCCACAGAAATTTCTATACTTTCTAGTAAAACTATAACACGCCAGATAACCACGAACAGTATGCAAGTAAACTGTTATCCACGGTGGTAGCATATAACAGTGGTCACTTAATGTAGACGTCCATTGAGGTTCAAATCAAGTTTGAAATAAAGAACATAAATACTACTTTGAACTAGTTCTTAGTTTTAATATTTTGTTGATTTGAAATGTTAAAAGTGATATTACTTATTGGCATAACATCAACCACTCTGACATATGCCGCCTCTGAGCTTAGTGTTCATTTAGCACTTCTACAGTTAATAATTGCGAGGTTTCTAGTCCAAGTTACTATTTTCGCATTCGTATATCATGAGGCTACCATGATACTTTATGCACAGGGAAGGCAAGAAAATTTCCTAGACTAGACCGGGAATCGAACCCAGCCACTTTCAGCATGATCTTGCAGTGTATCAGTGCATCTTACCGCACGACTAAGGAAGGCCCCATGATATTCTCATAATAAACCTTAAGAACATTTAAAACTGGCAGTTATTTTAATATAACTTCTACTATTTTCATCATATGAAAAATGTTTTTATATGAAAGTGTTTCTTAAAGCATCAGGAAAAAAATTAAGTGGTTGGATTTAGCATAACTTGTTTCAAAAAATTAAAAAAAGATCCGAAAAAGTTTTTGATGATGATGATGATACTACCATCTATTGTAGCAAGGCACCTGCCGATAGCACTGGCCATATCTGACAAACGATTTTATCATGATTATACTATTGTTTGTATTTCATCAAACTCCTGTATGAAGGGCCAAAAATGGGTGGGGTGGTTCCATAAGCAAAAAGCAAAAACACTTATGCGAATCCACGGGATGAATAGAGAATCTCCTTCCAGAAAAAAGTTCGTACATACATACAATAATATAATCTAGCTCCCGTTTCCCAGATTGACCCAATAGATGGGGAGAAGAGCCCGCCCTTTATCCATGAGATGTTAACAACAGGAAGTTGGCAATTCCACTCTTCCTATCCAAATCGCTTAAATCGGGTGCCCTGATGGTTATTTTTTTATGGTATATAATCATATAGTTTCAAAAAAAAAAAGTTTTTAGGTTAAAAATATTACCTTAAATAGAAAAAAATCAAAATTTCACCGATGAAATATTTTAATCGACACAGATCCTTAAACTACAGGGTCGAAAACTATGATCTAACGGCTAAAAATCCGAAGTGCATCCACTTTGCATAATAGTTTCCTTTAAACATAGCGTAACATGTTGAAGTTTTCCAATCAGCTTCAAGTGATAATAGCGCGGACAGTGGCCTGTTATAAGACCTGTGTACATGCAAAGATCTTTTTTAGAAAGATTCATGATTTTGCGAGTCACTTACATGTTCGGAATGATAAATCGCTTTGTCTGCCTAGCAATATAAGTACTATACTCCAATTGGTTTCAACCTTCGAAGATTCTCAAGTCTTCAGCTCTGCTCTAAAAGACGAGGTAGATGTATCATAAAAAGGTTCTGGTCCCACAGAATCCTGAGACTATCCGAGTCTTGCTAATTTATCGGCTCTTTCGTTTCCATCAATTCCGCAGTGACTAGGGAGTGAGTGCTAGTAATGGACCCCTTAACGACGGAAACTTACTTCAATCGCTTCACTAGAGTAAGACTCATGTCAAATTGTTATTCTGCAGCACTAGATGACAAGCAACAGGTATCAGCATCGCGTTTCGTACATAACACATGGTAAAACATTCATTTTTACTACTAAAATATGTATTTCAAAATTATATACTGCCGTGAATCGCATATTTGTCCCATATGAATAGGAAACCCAGCAAAGATGGGACAGATATGTGATTCACGGCAGTATAGCCAGGTTGCCTATTATGGCCACCCCCGGGTCCATAATACGCAACATCGAGTTTGTTAATAAAATCATAAATTAGTTAATATAACTAAATTTCAGTCTCCCAGTGCAAAACAATTGTATGGAACTACTATCCAGATAAGTGAAGCAACTTTATCCTATGGAAGTTTGCAGGAAATTGTAGATTCAAGCGTAAACTCTCGGTTTTTGTTCAGGGGGTCCATTATACGCACGGGGTCCACTACTAGCACTCACTCCCTACGAACTCAATTGAACTAAATTGATTTTATTACAACACAAGGAGCAAGTAACTAAACATTGCGATAATATTACTCATTGTCTCGCAATAGTATTTCGTGATATTTCTAGTATCCACGATTTTCGTCAAACAAAGAAACGGTTGCTAGTTCGGTTGTTATGGCGTTTGTCAGTTAGTTGATGAAACACAGTGCTCCCCCGTATTGGAAACACCTGATTTCTACCTTCTACAGATTCTAGAAAACTTTCAAACCGCATTTTATATTTCGAATGGCATCAAACCAAAACGTAGGCCCTAAAGATTGCTCAAAAAGTAATAGTAATAGTAATAGTTGTTCAGTGATTTTTTAAGAATTTAAAGGAGACTGAAATCATGCGTTGCCTAAAACTGGGTGGACTGTATTGACTGGGTGGCGTTGTGTTTCATGCTTTTCCAACCAGGGCTCTTCGATCAATTTACCAACAATACGACGTAGTTTTTCGCTAGTATTTGTTAGTATTTCTGGATACTGTCGAAAGTTTAGAGTTAGTTGCCCCTTGTTACAACAAGACAATTTTTGGAGTGACTTAATGCACTCCCAAACAGTTTAAGATGTGCATGTGGCCGATTTCAGAGCAGTTAAAGTTGCTTGACTGTCGGACATTATGCTATATTTGAATGTCTATAGTTTCTGCGTAAGCATATTGAAGAACATTCTAGATTATTTAGTTACAAAATATGGGTTCGTCGCTTTCTTGGCTTTGAAGTCACTTGAATGGTTTATGTTCATAGAAGTTAAAATTTTGAGTTATTTCGAAAATCAGATAGGCATCTTTAGGTCCAATTATTTTTGGTGTGTACGACGAAAGCAAACGATTGTATCGAGATTCGAGAAAAGCATCATAAGGACCCATTCACAAAGTACATAACGTTTTAGGGTGTAGGAAGGTACTTGTCGGAGTGTTAAGGACTATATAGATTTCAGAACCCTTCCAGACATAAAGCGTAATGAGGGGATGGTATGAGTTGACAATGGTCAAATTTAGCGTTATGTAATTTGCGAATGAACCTCAAGTGGATTTTTTTTACAAAGGTACTCAGCGACATAATCGCAGGGAATTAAATATCAGTTCAAGCCAGACCACCGATCTGATCGGACGTTTCGTGATTATACTGCGCGTTGGCAAGTGCCTTCTTTGAACCCGTTATGGCGGTGATAGATCATTTTTAGCCAGAGGCGGCGGCGATTCCTCCGGAAGTTCCCCCAGGAATTCCTCAGAAGGTTCCTCCAAGAATCCCTCCGGGAGTTTCTCCAGGAATTCCTCTGAAAGCTTCTCCATAAATTCCTCCGGAGGTTCCTCCTAGAATTCCTCCGGGAGTTCCTCCTGGATTCCTCAGAAAGTTCTTCCAAGAATTCCTCCGGAAGTTCCTATATGAATGCTTCAAAATGTTTGCTCCCCGAGAAGTCCTGTAACTTCTTGAATAATAACTCTTAAAATGTCTACTGAAATTCTCACTGAGGAACGGAGGAACTCCTCCAAGAACACTTTATAAGTTACTTTGCAAACTCTACAGAAATTACCACGAGGTTTCTTAAGATATTTCTTCTGAATTTCCGGAAAACTTTTCCGGCAAATTGTTCAAGAATTCTTGAAGAACTTGTCCCAGCATCTCCTAGCAGGTCGTGAGTTCAATTCCAGGCCCATCCCATTTCTCCTACCTTGTATTTTTCCATATACTTCTCATGTTCTAGCAATCGCTAGAACTGCAAATGGGCTTTCATACCGTTTCCATCTTCTATCCTATACCTACAACTTGATTAGTTCTAACAGGTAACTGTTAGAGTTCGAAATGATCGAAAAATCTCGCTTCAGCATTCAATAGAGTGTCCAATATACAAATCGCACCGTAATAATGCTAATGCTCATAAAACAGATTATCAGTATTGTAGGTAGGGTTACTGCTCCTGGACTTCATCTCATAGGTCCGATATTCATCTCACAAAAAAAAAAACAAAGCAAATGTAAATAAATTTGATTTGTTTCTTTTTTCTAGTGATTTTTTTTTTATTTCGTCCCTTAATTTTTCCTAAAATGCATTAAGGGACGAAATTGGTGCCGTAATTCTTTGTTTCGCGTTGAGATGAATATATGTTCAGTGAGATGGAAAACGGAACAGTTCCTCAATGTATTATTTTTAGCCAGATAAACGGTACCGTCGTCGGGTGTGACAATGGGTCAAATGGGGGTGAGAATGGGTCACTGTTTCAACTACATAGAATACTTGAACCGTTTGTTTGAGAAACTACATATGTGCACGCACTTTGAAGCGCAATTATGGGGTACTGCTTGCAGTTTTTGCACTGGAAGGGTGTTGAGTTTTGCCAATATCTATTAATCTGTATCGAAGAAATCGAAAGATTCGGTGCCAATTAGTTCAAAAACAGTTTTTTGTTTTCTCAAAATAGGGGGAATGACGGCTTTGGCAGGTTTTGTTCTATTATTGGCAGGGGTTTTTTTATGACTGACTAGGCTCAAATTTGGCCTAAACATTCTTTGCATATCAAAGAATATTGTGGCCAAATTTCATAAAATTTGGTCGACAAAAACCCCCTGCCAAAAATAGAACAAAACCTGCCAAAGCCGTCTTTCCCCCTAGTATAAAATGGATATATGCAGTTTCTCGAACAAATGATTTACTTGTAGAACAGATTCAATATATCTTTGCCCTAACTAAATTATAAGAGACCTTTTCGAACGATTTTGTTATCCGACCTCCAGACTATCTGTGAGGGCACTGACCCATTCTCACCCCAGACCCATTGTCATCCCCGGCGAGGGTAACAATTCAACGCTATTTAGTATTTATGTTGTTGGGGAAAAGAAAATTATTATGGTCAATGGCGATGCGAATATCAATGTCAATGTGGTGTCACTGATTCATATAGTGCTCATTTCTTTTTGCACTGTGTGCTGTATTTGATTATTGTGTTTTAATTTGCCATTAGGTACTTACTTCAATTAGCACTTGCTTGAAAAATATAGCTTGTGTACTGCGTGCTTGCTATTGTCGAGTTAAAATAGCACGAGTAATTTGGCATGTCTATCATCACCTCATCTTCAATTTTTCACCATCAGCCGCAAGTGATGTTAGGCAGTACTGGTTGGATTTGTGGTCGATTGCCAGAAAGATGGATCTGTGTAACATTTTATACAGATCTAAGTTTATGTTGCTGAAAACTTTCTCCATTATTTTTTGTTTTCGGTGTGCGCTGGGAAAATTTATCTTTTTCTGTGCAATTCCAATGAAATTATCTATGTTATGATCGTTCAAGAGTACCTACTCTCAAATTTAAGGGTTCCGTTGAAAGATCTTGCATTGTCTCGTGGGATAAGTGTGTTACGGTATTTAATTGAAAACTGGTCAAATAAATCTCAAGGGTTAACATGGAAACTAGGTTGTGGTTAAGCATGCATGCCGCTAACCGCAAGTCAGTCCCATCTGTATATGGATGCCATATACAGATAAGTCTGCCTTGCGGTTAGCGGTAGTACAGACTAATGCGAGAAGAGGTCTCTCGTTTTATAGACATCTAAGGATTTAGTATCATATGAAATATCAATCGGTATTAACTAGTAAACTTTAGTTAACTATTTTTGTTTCAACCGTCTAAGACGAGTTAAGTAACCTCCATTTAATTCCACCAATTATTTCTATATCTATGCTTCAATCGACTTCGACTCGACTTAAATTAAATGGAGGTTACTTAACTCGTCTTAGACGGTTGAATACATTCCACTAAAAAGAGCTTAAAATATTTTTTTCTATTTTTGTTTGTTTGAAGTAGGAAATAGTCCATTTGAATAGAACTGCTTTCTGAGCATATCATGTTTTCATGAAAAAATCTTTATTATCCACCTAGTGGCGATGAGGCTATCTCGTTTATTCTAATAAAAACCCAACCTAATTCACCGAGTTGTGATACTGCCTTTGTCGCATTTAGCCAAGACACCAACCTTATATGGCGCTTACATAGTTCGATGACATTTGTTCAGTTAACGAGTTGAGTCGATTGGTATATAACATCATGGGTCTCCGAGACTTCTATAAAAAGTTCGATTTTGGAGTGAAAAGATAGCCTTTCGGTACAACTTTGTTGTACGAGAAAGGCAAAAATTATACACTAAAGTGTACATAATGTGTTATTAATGTTTATTATCTCGCCAACACACAAAAGGACCTAAGTAACATTTTTTCATGAATTAATTTGAATACTGCAATAAATAGCATTCATATTGTTCTGTTGATTGCGCTTGTTGTTACTAGGTCCTTTGAAAAGATAACGAACATTATAATTTTGCCTTTCTCATAACAAAGTTGTACCGAAGATATCTTTCACTCAAAATCGAACTTTTTAGAAGTCTCGGAGACCCATGATGTTATATACCAATCGACTCAACTCGTCGAACTGAACAAATCTCGCGTGATTTTTGAAAACGTCGTAAGTCCAAAAGAGAGGCTCTCTTTGTTTACTTTCTCTTTCGATTATTACAAAACCAGACTAACATTTACATTGGATTTTCCAGCACCGATCTAAAGAAAATAGCTTTGTCTAGTGTGCTGAGGTGAAAATATCGCAACAAATTTTAAACTAGCCTAATATTAGCAAAGAGAGCGTAATGAAAGAGAGTCTCTCATTTGGACTACTACGTTTTCAAAATCACGCGACAGATATTAATGTCTGTCTGTCCGTGTGTATGTTGTGTGTCACGAAAACCAAAAACATTAGCCACTTTTCATATAGTAATTCTTAACCGATTTTCTCCCAACAAGTTGCATTCGACAGCGGACAAAGCCTTGTAGTCACTATTAATTTCATAACGATCGACCATTGCGTTTAAAGTTATTGAAAAAATGAAATCGAACTATATAAGCGCCATATAATTAGTGTATTGGCTAAATGCGAAAGGCAGTATCACAACTCGTGAATTAGGTTGGTTTTATTAGAATAAACGAGATAGCCTCATCGCCACTAGGTGGATAATATTTTTTCATGAAAACATGATATGCCAGAAAGCAGTTCTATTCAAATGGACTATTTCCTACTTCAAACAAACAAAATAGAAAAATATATTAAGCTCTTTTAGTGGAATGTATTCAACCAACCGTCTAAGACGAGTAGTAACCTCCATTTAATTTAAGTCGAGTCAAGTCGAGACACTGAAGACAATCACACATTGTGGTTGAAATACGTATCTGCGAAATAGAAATTGGTGGAATGGAGTTACTTAACTCGTCTTAGACGGTTGAAACAAAAAGATTAACTAAAGTTTACTATTAATACCAATTGATATTTCATATGTATACTCCCTAGATGTCTATAAAACGAAAGCCTCTTCTCGCATTAGTCTATTTACTACCGCTAACCGCAGGCAGACTTATCTGTATATAGCATCCATATCAGATGGGACTGACTTGCGGTTAGCTGATATGATCATGCTTAACCACAACCTAGTTTCCATGTTAACCCTTGAGATTTATTTGAGTTTTCAATTAAATACCGTAACACATTATCCCACGAGACAATGCAAGATCTTTCAACGGAACCCTTAAATTTGAGAGTAGGTACTCTTGAACGATCATAACATGAATAATTTCATTGGAATTGCACAGAAAAGATAAATTTTCCCAGCGCACACCGAAAACAAAAATATGGAGAAAGTTTTCAGCAACAAACTTAGATCTGTATAAAATGTTCACAGATCCATCTTTCTAACAATCGAC
Organism: Armigeres subalbatus; assembly: GCF_024139115.2. Taxonomy (NCBI): domain Eukaryota; kingdom Metazoa; phylum Arthropoda; class Insecta; order Diptera; family Culicidae; genus Armigeres; species Armigeres subalbatus. The sequence goes on along the minus strand of NC_085140.1, from coordinate 178,027,085 downwards.
CACAAATCCAACCAGTACTGCCTAACATCACTTGCGGCTGATGGTGAAAATTGAAGATGAGGTGATGATAGACATGCCAAATTACTCGTGCTATTTTAACTCGACAATAGAGCTGTTGACACGACTACATTTTCAAGCAAGTGCTAATTGAAGTAAGTACTAATGGCAAATTAAAACACAATAATCAAATACAGCACACAGTGCAAAAAGAAATGGGCACTACATGAATCAGTGACTCCACATTGACATTGATATTCGCATCGCCATTGACCATAATAATTTTCTTTCCCCAACAACATAAATACTAAATGGCGTTGAATTATTACCCTCGCCGGGGATGACAATGGGTCGTGAGAATAGGGCCTCACAGATAGTCTGGAAGTTGGATAACAAAATCGTTCGAAAAGGTCTTTTATAATTTGATTAGAGCAAAGATATATTGAATCTGTTCTACAAGTAAATCATTTGTTCGAGAAACTGCATATATCCATTTTATACTTGGGGACAGCGGCTGTCTGGAAGGGTTCTGAAATCTATATTGTCCTTAACACTCACAAGTACCCTCCTACACCCTTAAACGTTATGTACTTTGTGAATGGGTCCTTATGGCTTTTCTCGAATCTCATACAATCGTTTGCTGTCATACACACCAAAAATAATTGGACCTAAAGATGCCTATCTGATTTTCAGTCCTCAAAATTTTAACTTCTATCAACATAAACATTCAAGTGACTTCAAAGCCAAGAAAGCGACCCATATTTTGAACTAAATAATCTAGAATGTTCTTCAATATGCTTACGCAGAAACTATAGACATTCAAATATAGCATAATGTCCGACAGTCAAGCAACTTTAACTGCTCTGAAATCGGCCACATGCACATCCTAAACTGTTTGGGAGTGCATTAAGTCACTCCAAAATTTCTTTGTTGAACAAGGGCACTAACTCTAAACTTTCGACGGTAATAAATACTAACAAATACTAGCGAAAACTACGTCGTATTGTTGGTAATGATCGAAGAGCCCTGGTTGGAAAAGCAAAGCACAACGCCACGATCAATAAAGTTCACCCAGTTTTAGGCAACGCATGATTTCAGTCTCCTTTAAATTCCTAAAAATCACTGAACAACTATTACTATTACTAGAAACGAATGTTGAACGTAATTTTGCATTGTGAACGCATAGAAATGCGTGCGTTAACAATGGCGATACGTTCAACATTAGTTCTAACTGAGTAATCTTTAGGTCAATTTGGTTTGATGCTTTCGAAATTTAAGTGCGGTTTCTAGAATCTGTAGAAGGTAGAACTCAGGTGTTTCCAATACGGGGGGGCATGTGTTTATCAACTAACTGACAAACGCCATAACAACCAACTAGCAACCGTTTCTTTGTTTGACGAAAATCGTGGATACTAGCAATATACGAAATACTATTGCGAGACAATGAGTAATATTATCGCAATGTTTAGTTACTTGCCCCTTGTATTGTATAAATCAATTTAGTTCAATTGAGTTCGTAGAGAGTGCTATAGTGGACCCGTGCGTATAATGGACCCCTGAACAAAAACCGAGAGTTTACGCTTGAATCTACAATTTCCTGCAAACTTCACTTAGGATAAAGTTGCTTCACTTATCTGGATAGTAGTTCCATTGTTTTGCACTGGGGACTGAAATTTAGTTATATTAACTAATTTATGATTTTATTAACAAACTCGATGTTGCGTATTATGGACCCGGGGGTGGCCACAATGCAACCTATTTCTCTCAATTTTGAAATACATATTTTAGTAGTAAAATAGATGTTTTACCATGTTTATGTACGAAACTGATGCTGATACCTGTTGCTTGTCATCTAGTGCTGCAGAATTTGATGAAACGAAAGAGCCGATAAATTAGCAAGACTCGGATAGTCTCAGGATTCTGTGGAACCAGAACCTTTTATGATACATCTACCTCGTCTTTTAGAGCAGAGCTGGAACTTGGGAATCTTCGAAGGTTGAAACCAACTGGAGTATAGTACTTATATTGCTAGGCAGACAAAGCGATTTATCATTCCGTGTATGAAGTGACTCAAAAATCATGAATCTTTCTAAAAAGATCTTGGCATGTACACAGGTCTTATAACAGGCCGCTCCGCTATTATCACTTGATGCTGAGGCTTCAACATGTTACTGTTTAAAGGAAACTATTATGAAAAGTGGATGCACTTCGGATTTTAGCCGTTAGATCTAGTTTTCGACCCTGTAGTTTAAGGATCTGTGTCGATTAAAATATTTCATCGGTGAAATTTTGACTTTTTCTATTTAAGGTAATATTTTTAACCTAAAAACTTTTTCATTTTTTGAAACTATATGATTATATACCATAAAAAATAACCATCAGGGCACCGATTTAAGCGATTTGGATAGGAAGATGGAATTGCCAACTTCCTGTTGTTAACATCTCATGGATAAAGGGCGTCTTCTCCATCTATTGGGTCAATCTGGGAAACGAGCTGATTATATATTATTATTACATGAACTTTTTCTGGAAGGATTCTCTATTCATCCGTGGATTCGCATAAGTGTTTTTGCTTTTTTGTATGGAACCACCCACCCATTTTGGCCCTTCATCAGGAGTTTGATGAAATACAAACAATAGTATATCATGATAAAATCTTTTGTCAGATATGGCCATCTATCGGCAGGTGCCTTGCTACAATAGATGGTAGTATCATCATCATCATCAAAACTTTTTCGATTTTTTTAATTTTTGAAACAAGTTATGCTAAATCCAACCACTTAATTTTTTCCTGATGCTTTAAGAAACACTTTCATATAAACATTTTTCATATGATGAAAATAGTAGAAGTATATATAAAATAACTGCCAGTTTTAAATGTTCTTAAGGTTTATTGTGAGAATATCATGGGCCTTCCTTAGTCGTGCGGTAAGATGCACTGATACACTGCAAGATCATGCTGAAAGTGCTGGGTTCGATTCGTCTAGTCTAGGAAATTTTCTTGCCTTCCCTGTGCATAAAGTATCATGGTAGCCTCATGATATGAGATGCGAAAATAGTAACTGGACTAGAAACCTCGCAATTATTAACTGTAGAAGTGCTAAATGAACACTAAGCTCAGAGGCGCATATGTCAGAGTGGTTGATTTATGCCAATAGTATTATTTAGACATAATATCACTTTTAACATTTCAAATAAACAAAATATTAAAACTACGAACTAGTTCAAAGTAGTATTTATGTTCTTTATTTCAAACTTGATTTGAACCTCAATGGACTCTTCATTATGTGACATTGTTATATGCTACCACCGTGGATAACAGTTTACTTGCATACTGTTCGTGGTTATCTGGCGTGTTATAGTTTTACTAGAAAGTATAGAAATTTCTGTGGATGGCTTCCGTTGTTTGCTCCATATAAAAGACAGGAACACCGTCTTCGACCAGAGGTCGTACAGAACAGACTGAACACTTAACACCTAGCACGAGACAACGGACGGGACACATAACACCAGTGGACCAGTAGAGAATTTTTCGATCACGAAAAGTTTCCTCCTTACCGAGCGAGATCGAACCCACATTCCTAGCACATGCGTCTAGACGATGGTATCTAGCCGCACGACCACAAGCCCATACTTTGAGCCTTCCTGTGAAGCGCTCACAAATTCAAGAACATATAATTTCAAGAAGAATTCTTCGGTAATTTGTAGCCGCTGCTATCCAACTGTCACAAAAGCTCGTTAAGGCGTCTGAATAGAGATCAACAATGATACACTAAAACAGCAATCAACTACCTGTGGTAGACTCTCAATACCGTATAATAACCATTGCATTATTTTCCTTTCAAAACACCCTTTAACAAAAGATTCAGGCAGTAACAGAGTGAAACCAAGTAGGGGTGATGGGTTGCGTTGACCTCTGATGTCCAGACTTCAGATTTGTCTTGATATTTTTTACTACAGGGCTAGCCGGGCTGTTACGAATGTTCGATGTTAACAGTATTTCAAGTATAACTTCTGGTATAAATGAAAAAAAAATTATGGAAATTTTCCTGAAGCGCCTGGAAAAAAATGGAGTGTCTGGAAAAACTATGATCTAACGGCTTAACATCCGAGGTGCATTCACTTTGCATAATAGTTGCCTTTAAACATAGCGTGATGTTGTCAACATGCTTGTCGCTTTTGTGATATGCAAATGGAAGACTCACAACATTTATTATGCCGATGTCGGCACTTTTAATTAACGACGAAAGTTCTTTAGCAAGTGGCTAACAGAACCCTTTGAAATCTGGAGATCAAATTCCTATACGGTACACAGATGAAAAAAGTTGTTGAAATTTAAACGAAAGTAATGCACATGCATGCCAAAAAGCGTAAATTTAAACGATTTTATCGCCTGAATGTATGCAATTTCCATTGCATAGGCCAACTTTATATGATGTATGCCACAGAAACTGACATAATGCTATAGAAATTGCATACATTTGGTGTATTTATTAAAAAATATCATGTACGTCCAAAATAGTGTAACTTTCCATGTCTTTATTTATAGCGCTACTTAATTTTCATTATTTTTTCTGTTATTGCATTTCATGGGAATATAGTTCAAACTTAACTAGGATAATGCTCTTAGTCTGCTCATAGTCATTCAATGACGATCTCAATACACCCAGTTCTTTTTACACGGGTGGGTTTTAGTCGATTATGACCTTCAGCGTTAATGAAACTATGAGTTAACCCATGAAAAATTCACAAAAAATCAAAGAAAATTCGGGTGGTATTTAAAAAGCTGTGGCAAATCAGGTGAAATTAAAGAATACCAACCGTGTAAAATGTTGGGTGTAATAATACTGATACGTCATTATTCTTCTTCTTCTTATTGGCATTACGTCCCTACAATGGGACAGAGCCGCCTCGCACTTAGTGTTCATTAAGCACTTCCACAGCTATAATGGCGAGGTTTCTGCAGTTACCATTTTGCATTTGTATTAGAGGCTAACACGATGATACTTTTATGCCAGAGATGTCAGGACAATTTCAATCCGAAAATTGCCTAGACCGGCACCGAGAATCGAACCAAGCCACCTCAGCATGGTCTTGCTTTGTATCTACCACACGTCCGATACCGATACGTCATTATTACTCAGCAATAAAAGTGTAATATATCACAATAGATCAAACAACTGGTCTCAGTGATGAATTAACCCGACAAAGAATAGAATAATAATAATCTTTAAATTTTCCTACCAATCAACTTATAATCACTAGTCGATTTCTGTAATTTTGTAAAAAGCCTGTGAATCGTTCAGAAAACTTAATTTGCATTCAATCCCAAACAATAAAATAGGCTTTACTACCTTGCTTATCTGTAGTAAGCAGTGCAAATCTGACACACGTTTTTTCCGATTTTTGTCGTCCAGTGTAATCAAAGAAAATGTTTATTATAATTATATATATATATAATACATGGCTATGTATTTATATGTATAATACATATATCTGAATTAGCGTTTTGAAGCATTTTCTTTGATTGTTATAATAAATAAGAAAATAAATTATTTTATTAGTAAAATAGGAAATAAACAAATCTGCAAACGGTACTTACTATATCGTGTTCGCACATCTTCGCTCTGCGTTACGTCGTTGATATCGCTGTAGGTTTGCATCAATGTTTGCCATCACTTTCGGGTCTAGAACGGGCATTTGGCTCATTCTCCCCGTCAGGACGTTCCGCTGGGATTCCAGTTGGAGAACGTCCGCGTCACTACGCTGCTAGGGTATGGAGCATTGTTTGGCCCTAGGCAGTTCGGACTGTCTGTCAGAGCATTACCGGAGATGTACTTCAGGTTTCCGCCGCTGGAACATTTCTCTGCCTGTAGATTCGCCATAGCGACTGTGCTGCTCGTGTGATTTCAATACAGAAAATAAGTAACGTTAGTATCTGCAAAGAGATGAAAACAAACTAGGAGTAATAACATCATTTCATATATGTACAATGTACATATTAATGGAAACAGGGGAAAGTCACATGCTGTTTTTAAAGTCGAGGCGGTTCGAGATGACGTGTTTATCTTCTCTTCTACTTTTTAACATTTCATCTCAGACTCTCTTCTTAGTCTATATTAAGCACTTTCCAGTTATAAACTGCAAGTACCATCTTTATAATGGGAAGATTTTAGCTGCAACTAATTTTAAAATCAAAAAGTGAACAAATTTTGGCTATTATTATGCTAGCATTTTTCAACGATATTCACAGATTTTTACAGAATCATTACGCAACATTTAGCAATAGATAACTTACCGAATATTAGGACCGAACACAAGATGCTTAGTAGACCAGTGGAGATTTTTTCTTGAATGCCACTGAGAATCAAAATTTAAGGCATGATAAAAAATTATACTTAATTGTATGACCAGTCCACAAAGTTCTCATCTGAAGAAATTTAAAACTGTTTAGATTTAGACTGAAGAAACTCAAAACAATTCAGATTAGTTCAGATTTCTGATTTTTCTAGCATGACATAGCGGCTGATAATTTGCCTCATAAAAGAAACATACTACGATGCAGCCGTTCGAAAGGCTATTCGATGGGTGTTACTTGTATAACATCTTGAGGAGCTTTGCATTTTCCTTACCCATTTCTCACAATTCCGATTCTTCTGATATCTTCAACACCTGTATTACTATAACTCGCCCATTTTATTTTCGATACTTACATTTAGTTTATTCGAAATTTGAAGAAAAAGCTTTCAGATTAGAAAGCAAAAAGCAATCGTTTATCCATGCGATCGTTATCAAAATGCGACAAACTGGTATAATGCTTTTTCTTCTTTTTGCCTTTCTCTATACTAAGTATCGGTAAAGGCTATAATCGCTCAAAATAGAACTTTTATAGGAGGCGGAGACCCATAGTGTTATATACCGATCGACTCAGCTCGACGAATTGAGGTGATGTCTGTGTGTGTGTATGTCTGTGGACGAATAAATCTCAATCATTTTAAGGTACTTATCCTCAACCGCAACATCCTGCTCGCAACAAGTTGCATTCGACGTATAATTCTTTCCCATTGTTCCCTATTGAAAATTGCCCAGATCGGACTATGGGTTCAAGAGTAATGGCCAAAATAATATTTTTATAATGCACGAGAAAGGCACCATTACCGCTAAGTGGATTAATCAGGGTTTTTCGTATAGGACTAATATACGATCTTATACAGTCTAGGGAAGCCACTGTTCCGATAGTGGTGGGTCCTATAAGGATCGAATGCTTGGCAAGGTTCTCCTTCTTATTAGCAAACATAATGGTTTATCTATCCGTCAACGTATTGAACGGTTGTTATTTGCTATTATCGACTTTCAATTTTTTTTATATGAATTTATTTTATCGATACTATCAGTGGAGTTATTTAATCCGCCTTTCAAACTATTTGAGGTGCTAATTATCAACAAAATGAGACGACGCACATCAGGTTGATACGATTGAATGAACATTGAAACGAGTGTGTGCTGAGGCCAAGAACCGTTCCTCTAACTGGGTTAACTATCGATTTTGAATATTAATTTGCCGAATCCATACATGAATCCAGCATCCATCTCCAAAAAGTTCGATTGCCTGTGTTACTGAGGAATAAGCGAGGGCAGTCTACATAGGGGAGAACAGTGCATAGCGCATTCACGTGCCCAAAATGGGCTAATTCATAAAATCACACATATAATCTTTTCTATAGCGCATTTTTGGACAAATATTTCCATTACACTTCAATAGTAATTAATCATTAGGCCGAATAAATATTAATTTCTTTTTTACATGCATTTGAGCCATTTTAGACCATCATTTGGGCGTTTTGACTCGGCCCATTTTAAAACATATTGTGAATGCGTTAGAAAATCATAAAAAAAAACTTGATGTTTTGAATAGGAGATCATTGTGAAATGTTACTAGTTTTGTAAATATTGCATCTACAAGTTGAAATGGGTCGGTATTCTTGTTTATAATGATGAAAACAACCAAAAAGCTTTAGGGGCGCATTTTGAATTGTTCTCCCGTACAAATCTGCTGAAATTGGCGGTAATGCCACCTAGCCCTACTTTCGGATCTCTCTCGCTGTCGTCGGGTTTCGTCTTAAGAAAATAAAAAAAATACCATGAAACGGAGGAGAAAAGACCCGTGACGGTGGAATTATTTAGCTTGTATCCCTTTAAATTCCCAAGCCAATTAAATATCACTGCAGGTTGGATCTCTGTCAGGTTTGTATCACGAGCAGGGTTTAAACACCATCGGAAAACAATGGTCGCTTTTGTAGGTGAAGAAAGAAACTAAAGTCAACAGGAATCACCGATAATTTCAAGTGCAGACAAATTGTACCTTTGCTTTCTCGTGGCGGTGTAGTATTCAAATAACAATGAATAATAATCATTGCGATCTGTTGTGAGCATATATGAACGTTTGTGCACATAAGTTTAATAGTTTAATCTTCAATACGAGATATTTGATATCGGAGTTCGGATATATAGGGACTGTGTGGGTGAATTGAATACCCTAAGATCTGCTGCTGATTATGGTGGCTATCAACAAATTGTATTGTTCAATGCAGGTGTGTCAAAACTTATCTTATTGTTTATTAAAGACTGTTCTGAAAAAAAATGTGTTTGATTAATAAGATTAAAGAATATGAATATAATAAAATTATATTGAATTATAAGATGGAAGTAATTTAGATTATTAGAGGATGACAATCCAGTAACGAGTTATTTAATAAATAACGAAACACGTAGGTTCTATAAAAAATATATAATTTATCATTTCAATTAATATCATATAAAAACAAAAAAATGGTTTTGGGTGATCATATAGCTCACGTGTTGAGAAAGGCAAAAAAATAAATAGTATTTTTAGCGTGTTTTGTGCATAAAATAGTATTTTGGCATAACTTCTGATCGCATATGATCTGGCCAATTTTCAATACACACAATAGGACAGGATTCCCCGTCGAATGGAACCTCCGAGCAATGCTATGTTTTAAAAGTGTCTAAAAATTTGTACACACACACATATATACACACTCACATACATACATCAAACATCACCTCAGTTAGTCGAGCTGAGTTAATTTGTATATAACACTATGGGTCTCCGGGCCTCCTATGGAAAATTCGTTTTGGAGTGATCACATAGCCTCGTACAACTTTTGTACAAGAAAGGCAAAAACATAAAACGTTAAACAATGGTGCATTTGAAACAATTTTCTCCAGCTGCACAATGCAATGAAGTGTATAAATCAGTTTGAACAAAAAAAATCCATCTAGAGACAACTTGACTGCTCGCAAACTCTATTTCCATCAATAGATGGATGATGATGTCTGTATCAGGTGCGACGGACGTTCACCGTTAGCCAACCCAACGCCAGTTTATATAAAGTATGAAAGAACTGGAGAAAAGCTGAACAATCATGCTTTTCATTTTCTAAGAAACGTGTTCATCGCATAACGAGAATATGACACAAGTTCCATTTTCAGAGCAACATACAGTTTATTCTTTCCTTCATTCAGATATAAATAACTACTTGCATTTGATTGTGCAGCTTCAGAAAATCAAGACATAGGGAATGACGGCTTTGGTGGTTTGTTCTATAATTGTCAGGGTTTTTTATGATGATTATGCTCAAATTTGGCCTAAACGTTCTTTGTATGTCAAAGAATATTGTGGCCAAATATCATAAATGATACAAAAACCCCGGACAATAATAGAACAAAACCTACTACTAAATCTTCTATATTAACGAAAATCCATAATTTATTTAAAAAAATCCCAACAATTCAGCTAGTAGGTAGTGAAACTGACTTTTAGCATTTAACAAGACACCTTTTTTAACAAATAAGATATTTTAAGACGTTTCATCGCAGCATGATTTTGCATGAACATTCCGTTAGTTCTTAACACATAATAGGATATCTGTTCAATTATAAATAATTAATATGCTCCTTCTTTGCTCCTATGTCAATAACATTAGGCAATTTAGGCTCAATTTGTTTCGTGTTTTGTTGTTATCCGGCGTGCTCACTGCTAGAACAATCAGATTTAATCATGCGACCCATTGAGTTCTCCAAATCCAAAGTCACCAACACTAATATAATTGTGAAGGATGTAAAAAATAAAAGTGGGTGGTAATCCAGTTGCAGCAAAAACATCACAAACACTGCGAGAGGAATACAGCGGATTCACGCACACTTTTCTTCATTTGGAGATCTCAATTGGAATGCTCAGCTCGAAACAACCTCCCGCTAATTATCAAAACAGATAAATGCGAGCAAAACAGCTGACTCGATCTGTCTCATAAAATGCCTTATGATCGATCGTAGTCAAATTCTTATCTTCTGTCGACAATAAAACATGTTTTTGGATTGAAATGATAGCCTTTCAATTTCGATACAACTTTGTTGCATGAAACTTTGTTGTATGGAGAGAAATGTTTGTTTTATTTGAATTTTCTACATGTTAAATGCCAGTGCAAACAAAATGCACGGCCACATCAGGAGCGCCCGAGTTGAACATACCGCTTTGGCTCAACTCGAGAAAAGACTCATATTCCGAACACTCGTTACATGGAGATTTATTTGATTTTTTTTATTATTGCATAAATAAACGGCAGGCAGATCAAGGACATTATATTGTGCCTTGCAACAAAATGACAGCTTTCGTGATCATTTTCCAACGCTACTCATAGATGTTAAAAATTTATCCGCAGTACAAAAAGCATGTCTATCCAAGCATTTACCGCAGAATCCACCACGTGGCGAACATTTTCAAAAATATAAGTAGCTTTTTTTCTGGAGGTACTATGGCGACTATCTGCCGCTTATTTTTCGTTGCGACTAAAAAATAAGCGGAGGAATCGATTTTATTATGAGCGGTACAATAAATAGCCACCAATGAATTGAAGTTTTGCATTTTGATGCATTTAATGTGGTGTTCGGAAGTCGAATCAAAGTGTTCGGAGTTTGAGACAATTTTTACTATGGGTGTTCGGCATTTGAGACAAAATTTTGTCAGAAAAAATGATGAAGTACAATCTATAAGGTACGATTATCAAGCACTTATATAAAAGATCTATTAATATATTTTTTTGCAATTCCTGATCATAATACCTGGTTTACAGTTCGTCTTTGAGTGATAAAACGGCATGCTTTTTCATACCTACGAAATTATGCTGTAATGAACATTATGCAACTCAAATGGGTTGCATAATAGTAGTTTGTGCAACTAGTTGCAAAAAGATGATTTTTTCAGCACGAGTTGTACGTTTATCCAAGATTTTCTTTACTAATTTTCAAAACCAAAATTTTGTGATTTTTTGTAATACATAGTATCTAATTATAGCGAACATGTGATACAGATATAAAAGCAAGATAACAGCATTAATCCTAAAAATGAACGTTCAACTTTTTGTGAGCGGTGGTGTGTGTTTTCTGTCGTCGAAAAATGAAATAAGTGTAAAATGGACAGAAGCTATTAAAAAGAAGTTCCAAGCCAGAAACTATAATATTTTCGTAGTGCTATAAAGGAAGGGTTCCCTAACCAAGTATTACATTTCCCGAATCTTTGTGCAAACCAGATTGAAGAGACTACAGACGTCTTCTACTAAAATGAAAAGATTGAGAGTTCTGCGTCTGAAATAGTATTGAACGTACGACCATCAGGCCTCGTATCGAAAATATCCCAAATTAAACGACTTTCGATTACTGAACATCTTGTAAAAAACGGATACTCCTCATTGAGCAACTTATCTATACTAGTAAGATCTATCCAATTCATCCATTAGAATTTATTTTCTTCACTATCGAAAACAATCTGTAATATTTGCGAGATATTATTTTCAAATTTTGATTTTACTCTTTCATTTTTCATTCTCTTCTAATTATTCATGATTGAGCTCTGTTCAGTGTGTAGGTTTAGCTAATAGATAATGGAGTCGTATTGATGTTGTCATAAAACTGCCCTCAACTGAATCGGTATATTTGCTTACTTACACACATATACATGTAATTCGTGATGTTAAATAACAATGGTTTTAATCCATATTTCAATTGAAAGCACGTTATATAAATAACACTTCATGGGTACGAATGTTGTCATGAACATTTTTCTTGATCAACCGTATCAGTTGAATCCGCATATTTAGTCTATTTTGAACATGGATGAACTCAGGACAAAAATCGATCTCATTCTCAGCATTTTGCAAACCGTTATTCTGATACATTAAGCACTTTTGTGTCTAGGACTTTTTTTATTATTCATATTAATTGTACAAGCTGATACAGGGAATACTTTATGAACACGATAGAAAGTTGTCAAAAAGTTGTGTTTTAACGGGGATAACCGAGATAACGATTCTAAGCACGACACGTTTAAACTGCCGTCATATGCATATTTGTCCCATGTTTGCTGGGATTTCCTATGTACATGGGACAGTTATGCGTATGGCGGCAGTAAAGGTGTGAATAAATATGGTCTTATTTTATCGTCTTATGGGTTTTTGCTTATTTTTATAGCTTTGGTTTCTTTCTAGCAAGGATGTTATCAATCATTTAGTTGGTCGTGTTTGATCATTTAGTAGTTTGTGGATGGCTTATTCCGGGAGCTGAATATTGAAATGTGTTGTAGGGTGGACTTTTGGTGCAAGGGTTTTCTGCAACTCTGCCTTATGGTTCGTTGTTTGAATTCCACTAGTAACGAAGTTGTAGCTCTAGTTGAAGTGACTTAGACTAAAGGATAAAAAAAAATCCAATCATTTAGTTTAAGTTACTGCATCTCGCGCTATAACTCCGCTTGTGGTTGAATTCTAACAGCGAGCCGATGAGAGATTATGAAAATCCTTCGCGCTAGAAGTCCACCATGCAGCTTACAGAGGTTCAGTTTCTGGAGTGAGTTATTGAGCAGGCTGCTGAATGGTCGAACGCGGATTACTAAATGATCGATAGCTATCCGCTTCTAGTATGACACAAAGCCAAAACCGGCACAGATACCATGGTAAACCGACAGTGAACCGATCACTCGATCATGAATTGAATTGATGTATCAATCTTTCTATCTATGTATTACGTTATGTTAATTCTTAGTACTTCTTCTATCAAACAAGTTAAATTACAGCAAGTGTAACAGTTTATCTTAGTCCTTGCCACTTTTATATTAGTCCTTGTTACAAATTCCCTGATTGAAATATTTTCTGTTGCTGTAGTTATGTTTTGGATGTGTGTTGACATCCATTTTTATGTAGAAGGCAATAAATCATGCTCATGCTTTTTGAGCAATGCATTACATAGAATACAAAAAATAGTTGAAAACTAAATAAAAACATGGTCATAACCACGCAAAAGTAATGAAAAAATAAACGACTTGTAAAATAATCGTAAATTAACAGAAATATGTCTGGCTGTGCATTCTTATTTAACCTCAAATTGAGATAAAATAAGGTATGCCGACTGACTAGCTTTCGATAACATTTGGTTGAACAACCGTGAATATCTCCTTATTTTCAATTTCACCCGCGATTTTTTTCTGCTTTTCTTACGTTCAAGAAATTATAACGCGAACGCTTAAACGAAAATACAAATGAACAATCGCTCATTTTGAGCGATTGATTGTTTATTCTCGCGAAGGATGAACAATTGAACAAGACGGAGTAGCAGTCAGTCTAAGCTAAGCTAAGCTTTGTATTGGACATAAAATGATCGCGCAATTATCTAAATGTCCGGTTCTGTTGTGCGGGTGGGTAAATTGATAAGAAAGTGAAACAATCAGTGCAGGTTTGTTCGTTTTTTGTAGGACGTAGAACGATCGTAGATCGCGTCCATGTTTTCTTCATTAGGCAGAACGATCAGGTCTTCAAAATTGTGTTCTGCTTTGTGCGGTAAGCAGAACGATCGGCCGATCACCGAAATTTTGTTCTGCGTAGTGCGGGTGAGTAAGTTAATTAGAAAGTTAAAGTTTAGATCGAGCCCAGACATGTTTTCTTCAGGAAGCAGAACGATCGGCCGGTCATCTAAACTTTGTTCTGCGTGCGGTAAGCAGAACGATCAGCCAGTCACTGAAATTTTGTTCTGCTTTGTGGGGCCTTTGATTAAAATTATTAACTTTGTTTTCGTCGATCAAACTACACGCTAAACACGGCATACCGTTTACGAACAAACGCCCTGCCACTCCCTACCCCATATATCCAACATCCGTGATTTCTCGTGGAAGTGCAGATGACTCGTCGGCTTCTATCAAAGCGAGGATCATGTCAACTTATCCTACCCATTCCTCAATTGACCGCATTCGGACACGGCCGGCGCTGGTATTGCTTTTGGTCACCGATTTACATTGAAGATGATTTGGTCAAACTTCATCTGTTGGTTCTTGTAATTACAGCTGACCTGGCAATAACGGAGTAGCAACCGTGGGCGGTCAATCATCATGCTCATGCTCATGCTCACGAGTTGCAGTTTATCCAACGAGGCTTGCCGGTTGGATAATCTACAGTGCTGAAAAATCGAGTTTTGCACAGAGTTGCACACGCTATTTTTGCAATGACGAAAATTTAGCTTAAATATGATAAATCTACCAAAATGGTACAATTTAATTTACTTAACATGACCAATCTTGCCAAAAATCATGTTGCTGCAGAAAACAAACATATTCCATGTTATCGTGCCCCATGGTGTGTTCGACAGACCATAAAGCGATAGATAAACCTGCCTTTGAAGAATTTGATGTCGTGCCCATCAAATAATTTCATTTATTACGAGAGCACACTATTTGAACACTCACCCAAGCCAATTTAGCTAAGTGGTCATGTAACTAATGTTCTAATGCTGGTTTTCCATTATAGCACCCAAATGAGTGCTTCAATGGATTTTATGCCACCCATTTGCTGAATTAGCCTGGGTTAGTGTTCAAATAGTGTATTCTCTGCGTCGCGTAATAAATGAAATAGTTTGATGGACATAATATCAGAATTTTCCAAAGGCAAATTCATCATCGCTTCTAGGCTGTCGAGCTATGAAATATGGTACGATTGCTAGAATCTGATTGTTCTCTGCAGCAACATTATTATCAGAATGATTAATGGAGTAAATTAAACTTTACAATTTTGTTTCAGATTTTTCATGTTAAAGCCCATTTTTCGACATTGCAAAAAAATAATTGAAATTTAAATACATATTAATTTAAATTTACATGACAATGGTGTTTACATCAAATATAGTTTATTTTTACATTAGATACTATTTTACATGCTGTTTAATTTTCATCATTTTTTTCTGTGCGGGTCTGGTACGGGTTTAAGAAATAAAATACTGAATATTATTTTATTCAGTTTTGTTAATTGTCAGGCTAGTTCGTTGTTTGGGCTTACATCCTTTGCGATTGAAAGAGAACCAGAAAATATGTAGGGGAACGGTTCGGCACTCCATCCCATAGCTCCTATTTCCATCCCATCGAAGACAAAGCAATGAAAAGGAATTTGGTTTGTTTCTTATTTTTGTGATTTTTTTCACCAGTGAGCACGCGTGTTAGCAAAAAGAAGCAACGAGATTGGGGCTGTATTTCTTTGTTTTGCGATGAGATGAATATATTTTGTTATATGGAAAACGAAACAGTTCCCATAGTTTGAATTTCCCGGGAAAAACTTTAGTTCGGGTACAGCTCGGATTTAAATAATTATATTATATCTGGTTCGCGTCGGTACGGGTTTACTAATGCAAAATTCTCGGTACAGGTCGGATTCGGTTTATATTATTTTTTATTTCTTATTCGGCTCGGATCCGGGTTTGAAGAGAATTCTCAGGTTCTGGTTTGCAAAATGTAACCGATGTCTCTTCTCTAAAGTCAACTACTCACCGTTAGCTGGTAGTGCTCGCTCCCTTCTATTGAATGAAGTGGAAATAATGTAGATGGTCTAATTCTTGTTATCATCGGAAAAGTCAATGTTTACGTTTGTTAATCCTGCCTTCCGTTGAGGACCATAAGGACGTGTCTAGCGCTGTTATTATTTGTATGAACATTGAGAATGATAGCTAAATCCTAAACTCCATTCAATTGGTTCCCTGTGCAAATTCGCAAGTTCCAGTCAATCACGGAGTAGCAATAACGAATTGTACGGTCATCCTGCTCATATGCTCAGATGGAACATCAAATTTGAATTATTATTTGAATATTTTATGAAATGATGGCATACGTGCAGTGTGCACCTTTGTGTGTATGGTCATTGGTCATAGTAGCGTATATTTATACTTAATCTCATTATGTTTTCCCACATAAATTAACCTACATGCAATGACCATGAGACAAATGTTAATAAAAAGTTGAAAGGTCAAGTTCCAGGAGAATGCGGAGCCACGATGAAGATATGGGTAGTCGTTGGTTTTACAAAACGATGGAAACATGATAAATATCGAGTCGTTTGGCAGCAGCTGCTGGGTGAGATGAGAGTTCGAAATAAATGCGATGATTCGTTTCTGGTCGCAATAGGCTAGGCCACATAAAGTATCAAAGTATCGATTAACGATTACTCGCTCACCTTTATTCGATACGCGTCACTCGTGATGCTGCTTAATCGAAGAAAAGTCCATGCAACGGAATAAAAGCATGATAATGGTGCTGCGGAAAAACGAAACTCTTGTAATTTCCTTTTCTGTGTTCGCCGCTTCAGGAACGTTCATTCCGTTATAGAGGATAGTCAGTAGTTTAGTATTTTTGCAACTTACAATAATTTATTCATATGCATGCAAACGCCTAACTTATTATCTAGGAATGTGCGGATGTGTTGCCTCTCTGCAAAGAAAGTTCGTCAGGTTCACACATTGAAATCTTTCGTCGATCTTTTATGTTGATGATATTTTGAATGGTACGTAGTTAGTTTATGATGCAAAAACTTCATAAACATGCTAAATGAATAGTTGAATACACTTGGATACACATCAAGATGCGGCGGTGATGAGATACGGGATACAAACCAAGAACGCAGGATTGAAGTAAGACGTTTAACTACGTCTTTCGATACGGATATGAGGATACATTTCGGAATTGATTTTCAGCAAATGTTTCAGCAAATATCTAATAACTAGTTGCTTTGAGTAAAATATAAATATAATTCTGAGAAAGTCGTGGATTCGAGTCCTATCGAAGGAAAGTGGTTACTTCCAATACATTTTTCAAATCTTCCACATAATGTATAAATATTCATTTTGAGTTTTCAGAACATTTGTAAATTAAAGTCCAAGTCGGTGAATACTCGGAAAATAGGTAATTAACTTTGTTTAAACTATGATATGTAGTCAGTCTTGTAATTTTGTTGTTAGGTTTTTTAAATTATAGGTTCTACTTATCTAATACGTCTACGTTCTACAATAGCATCCTTAGGGCTGTCCCTTTTATAGTTTTTTTACCATTCTCATCGTCGTCGTGGATTACAATGGATCAAATAGGGGTGATAATGGGTCACTGTTTTACTAAAAATGCTTGTAGAATTGATTGATGTATTCAAGAATACTAAATTACAAGAATACTAAATTATAACAAACCTGAACGATTTGGTTATCCGACAGTCTGGAGTCAGTGAAATTGATGACCCATTGTCATCCCTGATGACATTACCGTTTTTTTGTGACAGTATCCAGTTGTACATTTTGTTGTTCAGATAGAATTGAAGCATCACGAATTAAAGTTCTCTAATAAAGTACCGCAAAACTCGAAAAAAAAAGTTTCTGAATAAAACCAAGAAAATCTTATCCTCAACAATACGTACGTACCCTGTAGACTCAGAGATTGAAACCAGTCTGCAAATACCAACCTGCCGTATCATACGAACATAGTTCAAAATATTCACACAATTCATATTAAATCGGATTATTTCAGTATCGGTCAATAAAATGCACTTTAGCATGTCACCATATAAAATGAAATCTGAAATTGAAAAATGGATTTGATTTTGTAGTTCATTAAGATCTGTAAGCTAAATCAGTTAGAAAATGCGTAGAATACAATTATAAAAAATATCCATTTCTCGCTTGCATTATAGGGACGTAACTGCATTGACCGATCTCATTTTTCTTTTGCCTTTCTCGTACAACAAGTTCTACCGAAAGGCTATTATTTCCTCAATCCAATTTTTTATGTTATCTCGGAGACCCATAGTATATACCAATCGACTCAGCTCGACAGCGAGCACATATCTAGTCTGTCGTATGTAATGTGTACAAAAGCTAAAAACATTAGACAACTTTTCATACGTAATCTTTACCGATTTCCTCGCAACAAGTTACATTCGATAGAGGCTCATCTAGTTGTATAACTTGAATTTGGTAACGATCGACCGTTGCGTTTAGAGACGTAATGAAAATGGTTCATCGAACTATATTAGCTCCATATAAGGTTGGTGTCTTGGCTAAATGCGTGAAAGGCAGTATCAGTATCCAGTGAATTAAGTTGGGTCTTATCAATATATACATATAGCGGTGCGGTACTTCCACAAAAGATTTAATAGATAAATAAAATTAAAAAGATAATTGCAGCATGTACCAAAAGCAACAATCGCTGTTGTAATACCGAAAGTTAATACCGAAACAAAAATCGATCCAATAGCAATCTATCAATACAGCAACGCATCTAAGATTCAAAGCGCGAAGTATATATTTCTTATATATTAAAGACTATTTTTCATCATGTAACACATATTTTGAAAAAATGTTTTCGAATATATGGACTTTGCATAGAAAAAGAATCTTTGTCATCGCGGCATACAAAAAAACGTGACCTGTCGTTATCCATTCATATCAGAAAAAGTAAAATCTCAGTAAAAGTAAAGGAATAATGCATGCGTTTACGAAAACATGAAATGAGTTTAAAACAATAACAGTTAACTGGTGCATTCTTACGGATTGATCTGATTGTTTCATTCTTCTTCAGTTCGGCGAATAAAGGAGATCCGAAAACACATCCACCGTTCACCTATACCTGCGCGCTTTGCGTTCTGTTTTGTTTAGTATCTACTTCTGTTTTGCTTTCCTATCTTGTTTTTGCATCTCATTATACCAATGCAGCCTTCTTATTCAGTGACCTATATATTCAACTTGGAATTTTTGTTTCAGCTAAGCATATCATAAACACAGACAACCCGACGTCGTCATCATCGTTCCTCGTCCCCTTGCCTTAGGTGAAATGATTCATCTCTTATCATTAAACGAATTTAAATAAAGTAGGACCGACATTATTATGTACTATCAGCTACACTACTGTACGGACAAAGTTATTATGATCATGAAGTATTGATTGATATCAATAGAAATTGCTGATATATCGTGAATAAGGGTCGATACTTAATCGCCATTTTATGTCTCAAACGTTTTCCTTAACCTCCCCAACTTCACAGTTCATAACGCCTTTTCAACTGATATTCATTTAAGGTGCAATAGCCACATTTACTGGCTCTATCGCCCCTTACCGGCATGTGAGATGAAATGGGTTGAACAGGGCCAGTATAAACAGATGTATTGGACTTTGTTGTACACAAGTTTGAGGCACCGGATGCGATTAAGCACTTTAGTGTTGACTCATAGAAGACGAAGCATACTTTCTAAGTAGAGGTGACGATTCGAATCAATTAATTACCAACAAAATCGGATCAAGTGCAAATATGAAAAACGGTAAAAGTATCGAAGAAAATAGGCGTGTCTATTTACATATTTTCCTTCGAGATGTTTTCCTAAACCGAAGCTAATGTAACATTTCAAATCGGATTGGCTTTTACTTTTATTAGATAAGATTTTATTATTGCATGATATATTATCATTTAACTCAAACATATTGCGTATAGTTTGAAATTTGATTTCAATAAAATTATGGCTTTTTTTTCTTTTATCGAGACTGAAGTCAGGGTTTTTGTCGGATACATATATTCATATTCTCAAATTGAACTATCAAATATATTAAATGTTTTTATATTTTAAGATTATAAAAAATATATTCAGTCTACCTGGTAAGCACTGACCTTCAAGCTAAATCATCTACTGCAGTTTTCTGGTTCAATTTTGATACGGTTCTTTGAGCTGATAAACATATGGAACTTGAAATGATCTTTTGTACTTTAGGTCACTCAACATCATCTTTACCAAAGCGCAGTTCATACGCACATATTTATGGTTTTTGTTTAATCAACAACACGATGAAAAATTAAGCTGACTTGACGGAGAGACGTTGAAAAGATAAATTTAAATAGTATTCTACCTAGGCAGCATTAAAGCCCCAATTTTTCATCTCTGCTTTACCCATCGTCAATCATATAATCATCGCTCTATCTCTAGGTATTACGCTCTTGTCTTCTGCACCATCACTCTTATTCCTCCGCTGAACAGAACAAACTTCTATTTAGTGAAGACCATAATCTTACAATTACTAGTCATTAGATTTTCACGATCCGAAAATTGCCTAGATAAGCATCGGGAATCAGACAGTCACCCCTCAGGTCTTGCGTACCACTTGCGCACGGCTAAGAGACTCTAACAATACGTAACT